>NC_090174.1:59209458-59379458 GCF_024679245.1 Pseudorasbora parva | reverse complement strand
ACCTATGTGGGTACTACCTTGGGTCTATGTAGGCAGCCTATATGGGACTGATTGTGTTTGCCCATGTCTGACCCATATGGTTTGCTCAAACTGGCCCCATTTGTATTTCCTCAATTAGAACCCATATAGAGGTTACCTATGTGGGTACTACCTTGGGTCTATGTAGGCAGCCTATATGGGACTGATTGTGTTTGCCCACGTCTGACCCATATGGTTTGCCCAAACTGGCCCCATTTGTATTTCCCCAATTAGAACCCATAAAGAGGTTACCTATGTGGGTACTACCTTGGGTCTATGTAGGCAGCCTATATGGGACTGATTGTGTTTGCCCATGTCTGACCCATATGGTTTGCTCAAACTGGCCCCATTTGTATTTCCTCAATTAGAACCCATATAGAGGTTACCTATGCAGGTACTACGTTGGGCCCATGTAGGCAGCCTATATGGGACTGATTGTGTTTGCCCATGTCTGACCCATATGGTTTGCTCAAACTGGCCCCATTTGTATTTCCCCAATTAGAACCCATATAGAGGTTACCTATGCAGGTACTACGTTGGGCCCATGTAGGCAGCCTATATGGGACTGATTGTGTTTGCCCATATCTGACCCATATGGTTTGCTCAAACTGGCCCCATTTGTATTTCCCCAATTAGAACCCATAAAGAGGTTACCTATGTGGGTACTACCTTGGGTCTATGTAGGCAGCCTATATGGGACTGATTGTGTTTGCCCATGTCTGACCCATATGGTTTGCTCAAACTGGCCCCATTTGTATTTCCTCAATTAGAACCCATATAGAGGTTACCTATGTGGGTACTACCTTGGGTCTATGTAGGCAGCCTATATGGGACTGATTGTGTTTGCCCACGTCTGACCCATATGGTTTGCCCAAACTGGCCCCATTTGTATTTCCCCAATTAGAACCCATAAAGAGGTTACCTATGTGGGTACTACCTTGGGTCTATGTAGGCAGCCTATATGGGACTGATTGTGTTTGCCCATGTCTGACCCATATGGTTTGCTCAAACTGGCCCCATTTGTATTTCCTCAATTAGAACCCATATAGAGGTTACCTATGTGGGTACTACCTTGGGTCTATGTAGGCAGCCTATATGGGACTGATTGTGTTTGCCCACGTCTGACCCATATGGTTTGCCCAAACTGGCCCCATTTGTATTTCCCCAATTAGAACCCATAAAGAGGTTACCTATGTGGGTACTACCTTGGGTCTATGTAGGCAGCCTATATGGGACTGATTGTGTTTGCCCATGTCTGACCCATATGGTTTGCTCAAACTGGCCCCATTTGTATTTCCTCAATTAGAACCCATATAGAGGTTACCTATGTGGGTACTACCTTGGGTCTATGTAGGCAGCCTATATGGGACTGATTGTGTTTGCCCACGTCTGACCCATATGGTTTGCCCAAACTGGCCCCATTTGTATTTCCCCAATTAGAACCCATAAAGAGGTTACCTATGTGGGTACTACCTTGGGTCTATGTAGGCAGCCTATATGGGACTGATTGTGTTTGCCCATGTCTGACCCATATGGTTTGCTCAAACTGGCCCCATTTGTATTTCCCCAATTAGAACCCATATAGAGGTTACCTATGCAGGTACTACGTTGGGCCCATGTAGGCAGCCTATATGGGACTGATTGTGTTTGCCCACGTCTGACCCATATGGTTTGCCCAAACTGGCCCCATTTGTATTTCCCCAATTAGAACCCATATAGAGGTTAACTATGTGGGTACTACCTTGGGTCTATGTAGGCAGCCTATATGGGACTGATTGTGTTTGCCCATATCTGACCCATATGGTTTGCTCAAACTGGCCCCATTTGTATTTCCCCAATTAGAACCCATATAGAGGTTACCTATGCAGGTACTACGTTGGGCCCATGTAGGCAGCCTATAAGGGACTGATTGTGTTTGCCCATATCTGACCCATTTGGTAAACCCATATGGGGCCCATTTGTGTTGCCCATTTTGAGCCTGTGCGCTCATTTCCCATTAGTGACCCGGCTAGGACCCATATAGGTAGCCCACCTGTTTTCTCCCATATGGGACCGACTTAGCTGACCCAAGTTGGCCCCAGAAAGGATGCCCGTTTTGGGACCATGCCCACTTGGTTCCCATGTAGCCCAAGCATAACCCATGTGGGGCCCACATATACATGTTGGCTGGGTGGTTGCAGCAACTGAGCTATAGCATAATAATACTCATAGATCTAAGTTAGCCTGTGACATTGTTGTGCATGATTTGGCAATAGGGGACAGCCATGCTGGTGAAAATCAAGCCGACTCCCGATTTTTTTTTATTTTGTATGTTTAAAAAATATCGTGAGAGGGAGGTGCGAGAAACGTGCTCGGCTCGTCGTGTTTTTCCTCACATGCTGCGAGCCACGACCATACGAGCATCCACAATGTCCACGCGAGGGAAAAACATCGTCTGCGAGCTCATATGTCAGCAAAAACAGCAACGGGTAACGTTACGCCCCGCGCCCGGCTTTAACATCTAATGTGGACGGCGAGTGTGACTTAAGCCAGATGGTCTGAACTTATTATTAGTTTCTGTTATTGGTATCAATACTCCTAGATGACCAATAGCAGCTTTGCGATTGCCTGATACATGATAATTATCTGCGAAGTATTGTAATCTGAGCACAGTGTTAGCGTATAATGTTATGAGCCGACTCTCTCACCTGCTCTGTTTTCCACTGTTTCTCCTCACACAACAACTCAAATCCTCTCCTCTGATCGTTGTTCTGTCTAATCCTGGCCTGTCCCTTATTGTGTGTCATAATTGCATGGCTGTGGTCTGCCATATGAGTATTAATAAACATTTATAATTTCCACAGCGTCCGAACTGCCATTGCGATCCATTGTTTTCCTATGGTTGAAAGCAAGCCTGCAGTCTCCCTCTCATTTACTGAAGCTTTCGCGCCTCGATCGCCCCCCGGTGACCGGTCCCAGTATAGCCGCCCCTCTGTGTTTTCTAATGGACGCGAGGCAAACTAAATAATAAAATTACACTTCAAATATTTTCCCCCCATAGTTAGTTTATGTCACTGAAGGCAGTTATCATCACGATGATTTCATTTCAGGTGTTCGTTTTAAAAATAAGTTTACTTTGAGTTAGTTATTTGATGCTATAAAAACGGGGGGTGTGACGTCATGATTGACAGCTGAGACTGACGGCTTCTCTGAGTGAAGTTGTCACTGAGGCACTAACAGACTTTTTTCGAAATTTTTGGGAGCAGATTAGAGCTTTAGCTTTAACTTCTACATTTCCATAACTGTTTATTTCACACCAACATAATTAATTGTTCTGCATCTGCGAGAGTGTGGGCGGGCTTTTGATATCGCGACTGTACTTCCTGCTCTACTTCCTGCGCTCTACTGCGCAACTCCGGTCCCGAAATCGCTACTGCGCAGACTCGGTCCCAAGATGTCCGTGCCGTGCAAGGCCGCCTGAAAGCTTCAAATCTGCCAAGCGGAAACGGATGAAGTCGAGTCATCCATATTTTTTTACGGTCTATGGTTGAAAGTCACGGCACTCCCTCTCGTTATGTCACTTCCGGTTTGCGCATTTTTAGATGCGGAAGTAAAATTCTCACAAAAACGACTCAAAAAGACTTATTAGCGTATTTACAAGTATATTTTAAAGAAATTCTAGGTCCTACATTATTTTTCTATACACTGAAGTCTCTAACCTGCAATATGCTCTTTAAGTGTAAGTGCTGTTTCCCCGTTTGTGTTGTTATTAAGCGATACTAGTTTGCTTTCAATTTGAGAGCTTACTAATGCGCAGATCCAGTGCTTACTGACACGTCCCAAACTTTTGAACTCAAATCAGGATATAGACATATGCATAATGTGTATATTTGATGCTTCAAGAGTAACGTTAGGCTAATGAGCATAGAAATAACACATTTAATACACTCGCGCGAGCGCTGACAGGCAGCAAACACACGCAGCCTGACATCGGAGTTCAGGGTTTACATCACTGTTATTAACTCTTTTAGTGAAATCGGGTAGGCTATATTATACTTTTATTTGGTCATTAAGCCAGATGGTAAGAAAGATTCGCCTTCGCGTTCACGATCGCAGAACTGCAAGAACCGTCAAACTCAGCTGAAGAATAAAATCCGTTTTATGCGTCTGTGGGGTACGATCAGAAAGAGGCTTGTGCCAATAACACGAAAGCTGGTTTGCTGCAATACACGTGGCATGCTTGTCTAATTTGTAGTTGTAATAGAGCAAACAATAGTTGGTCTAGCGAAAGAAAGAACTACAAACACCACGGAACAAACACACACACGTGCTCGCATGCTGCGGGAGGCGAGAGCGTTTCAATGAGGTAGCATTAGGCAAGGCAAGGCAAGTTTATTTATATAGCACATTTCATACACAATGGCAATTCAAAGTGCTTTACATAGAAAGGAATTAAAATAGGGCTAAAAAATGCATAAGAAAAAGAATACAATGTAAAGAGAATTAAAGGTAATAAAATGATGAATGATGCATAGATAAGGTGCAATCAGTCGGACGTACAGTGGCACAGTGCTCATTCAGTAAATGCACAGCTGAACAGATGTGTTTTGAGTCTGGATTTGAATGTGGCGACTGTTGGAGCACATCTGATCTGTTCAGGAAGCCGGTTCCAACTACGGCTGGCATAATAGCTAAAGGCAGACTCTCCTTGCTTTGAGTGAACTCTTGGTATTTCTAACTGACTTGATCCTGCTGATCTGAGTGATCTGTTGGGTTTGTATTTAATCAGCATATCTGCGATGTATTGAGGTCCTAGGTCATTGAGTGATTTATAAACAAGTAATAGTACTTTAAAATCGATCCTAAATGTAACTGGAAGCCAGTGTAAAGACCTGAGGACTGGTGTGATATGGTCATATTTTCTGGTTCTGCTCAGAATCCTGGCAGCAGCATTCTGTATGAGCTGCAGCTGTCTAATGGTCTTTTTGGGAAGGCCAGTGAGAAGTCCATTACAATAGTCCACCCTACTGGTGATGAAAGCGTGAACCAGTTTCTCTAAGTCTTGCCTGGAGACAAAACATCTAATCCTTGCAATATTTTTCAGATGATAGTATGCTGATTTAGTTATTGCTTTGACATGACTACTGAAACTCAGGTCTGACTCCAAAATTACACCAAGATTCCTGACTTGATTTTTTGTTATCAGGCCTTTAGCCTCAAGATATGCGTTCACCTTGAGAATTTCATCTTTGTTTCCAAATGTAGTGATTTCGGTTTTGTCTTTGTTTAACTGAAGATAGTTTTGGCACATCCAGTCGTTAACTTCATCAATGCATTTGCACAGCGAGTCAATGGGGCTGTAGTCATTAGGTGACAGTGCTAAGTAGAGCTGGGTGTCGTCAGCATAGCTGTGGTAAGCAATATTGTTCTTTTTCATTATTTGGCTCAGTGGCAGCATATACAGGTTAAACAGGAGAGGTGCTAGAATTGACCCTTGTGGGACTCCGCATGTCATGGACGTCCACTCAGACTTATGGTCTCCTATACTCACATAATAACCTCTCCCTTCTAAGTATGATCTGAACCATCTGAGGACCATCCCAGAAAGCCAGACCCAGTTTTCCAGCCTGTCTAGAAGTATGTTGTGGTCAACAGTGTCGAATGCAGCACTGAGATCAAGTAGAACCAGAATTGATGTTTTGCCTGTATCAGTATTTAAGCGAATATCATTTATAATCTTTATGAGCGCTGTCTCTGTGCTGTGATGCGGTCGGAAACCAGATTGAAAATTGTCAAAGAATCCGTTTGAGTTTAAGAATTTGTTTAGTTGATTGAAAACAACTTTTTCGATGATTTTGCCTATGAAGGGGAGATTTGAGATTGGTCTGTAGTTGCTCAGTATGGAGTTATCTAGATTTCTCTTTTTCAGAAGAGGCTTAACTATTGCAGTTTTAAGGGCGGTTGGAAAAGTCCCGTAGAGAAGTGAGGAGTTCACCACTTCTAGGAGATCTGCTTCCAAACAGTTAAACACACTTTTGAAAAAAGAAGTGGGGAGTGCGTCAAGGGTGCAGGTTGATGTTTTAAGATGCTGTACTGTGTCTTCTAAAATTTTACCGTCAATTGTTTCGAAATCAGACATAGTAATTTTCCGAGGGTTTGGTCTGATCTGACTGACCCCAGAGCAACTAGAGGATGTGCTGATCGCCTTTCTGATATTTTTGATTTTCTCTGAGAAGAAGGAAGCAAACTCACTGCATTTGCTGTCTGAGAGCATTTCTCTGGGAATGTGACTCACGGGGTTTGTTAGTCTGTCTACAGTAGCAAAAAGAGTGCGCGTGTTGTTTATGTGTTTGTTTATAATATTTGAGAAGAAGGTCTGTCTAGCTTTGCCTAGTTCAACATTGAAAGCATGAAGGCTGTCTTTATAGATGTTATAATGGACTACAAGTTTTGTCTTCCGCCACTTTCGTTCAGATTTTCTGCATTGTCTTTTCATTATTTGAACTGCTGTTGAGTTTCTCCATGGTGCCTTTTGTTTGCCACTCTTTTTCCTGACTTTCAAAGGGGCAATATCATCCATTACACTCTTAACTTTTGAGTTAAAGGAGTCAAGGAGAAAATCAACAGAGTCTGCAGATATGCTTGGTTTTAGAGATAAAGCCTTCATAAACAGCACATTAGTGTTCTCATTTAAGCATCTCTTTTTGACAGAGACAGATCTAGCTTCAATGGCAGGAGTGATTGATATGTCAAAGAAAATACAGAAATGATCAGACAGTGCCACATCCTTAATAACAATCGATGAAATGTTTAGACCCTTACTGATAAGTAAATCTAGAGTGTGTCCACGATTGTGTGTGGGTCCATTTACATGCTGTGTCAAATCAAAAGTGTTAAGAACAGTCATGAGCTCTTTTGTTTTACTGGATTCAATATTATCTATGTGAATGTTAAAATCCCCAGCAATAGCAAAACAGTCAAACTCTGAGGAAATTATTGATAACAGTTCTGTAAATTCCTCAATAAAGGCTGGAGAGTACTTTGGAGGCCTGTAAACAATGATAAGCAGGATGCGTGGAGAACCTTTTAACACAATACCCAGATATTCTAGAGACAAATAGTCACCAAATGATACTTGCTTACATTGATAGAAATCTTTAAAAAGAGCAGCAACACCCCCACCTCTCCTAACTGCTCTGCAAACACTCATAAAAGTAAAGTTAGGAGGGGCTGCTTCATTGAGGACTGTTGCACTACAGTTTTCTTCTAGCCACGTTTCATTTAGAAGCAGAAAATCAAGGTTGTTTGTGGTTATTAAGTCGCTGACTAGGAATGATTTGTTCTTAAGTGAACAGATGTTTAAAAGTGCTAACTTAACAGTATTAATTTTTTCACCCACATTAGTCTCAGTTTGACAAGTGATAGGCAGCAGATTATATTGGTTTGTTAAACGGCCTGACAAGGCCTTAGACTTTCTTTCACGTAACAGAACAGAGATAGAGAAAGAGGCAGGCACACTGGGTTCCCACTTGTTTTGTAAACATTTGATAAAGGTACTGTTATCATAGCGGGGACCCAAAACACATCACTGAGAGCTGGAATCAGTTGTTTTTGGTTCACCTACAACAGATGGAGGAGGGTGTGGGCCCTGGCGTTGTGACCGAAGAAATCTCACAGGAGGAGGGGGAGCTGGGCCCACAGGCTTTGGTGGTTGTGGGGCTCGACGCTTTTTGGTTGATATCTGGGGGCTCGCAGCAATTGAGTGTGATAGTCTAGTTCCAACAAAAATCAGTTCCTCCATTTTCTCTGAGAAGCCCAGATGCGGGGATGCTGGAGAGAGGAATGACATGTCTGGTGAGAGGGGCTGTTGCTCTGGTGTTATCGGAAGTTGAAGTATGTTGTCCTGGCTTTGCTGTCCATTTTCAAGAAAGTCATCTTTGGGTACTGAATCTTGGAGCAGTTCTAATCCTTCACAGTCTGTCTGGAGTGAGCTCTGTGGGCAGGGCTCAGCTGGGAGTGTGTCCTTGAGCAAATGTTGTGGCTGTGTGGAGTTCTCATTGTCCTTGTGGGATGTGTCAGCCGAGTGTCCATTCAGGAGCTGAAATGAAGTCCTGTGGTCATCCATACTCTGTATCAGGTTGAGTGGGTTAAAACACACAGCTGAAGGATGATGAAGGGAAAAATAAATATTGTCCTTTAGCACTCTTGCACCAAGTTTGTTTGGGTGGTGGCCATTTGATGTAAACAGTTGTCTCTGACTCCAGTATAGATTGAAGTTATCAATGAAGTTCACTCCATTCATGTTACAGGTTTTTTGCAGCCATGTATTAAGCCCAAGCAACCGTGAGAATCTATTTGTTCCTCTTGCTGGCAGTGGTCCACTGATGAACGACTGAACTTTCAGTTTTCTAAGTGTTTCAAAAAGTTCATTGAAGTCCGACTTCATGAGTTCTGACTGCTCTCTCTGAATATCGTTCTTCCCCACATGAATGATTAGTTGATTTGCAGTCTTATGTTTCATCAGAATGTTCTCAATTTCCCTGTTTACATCAGAAATGGTTGCTTGTGGAAGGCAGCATGTAGTTGTATCTCTGCTGCGAATGTTTCTGACTGTAGAGTCACCCACTATCAGAGTCCTTGGCTTGGCTGCGCTCTGAGCTGAGCGACGCTGTCTGCTCGACCTTGAGCGCCTGTTAGCATTAGTGTTAGCTGCGGGCTGATGCAATCTGTGTTCGATCATATTCATCACGTTTGGGGATTCCTCACCCACATTCATTAATACTTCAAATCTGTTTTCGAGATGTATCGATGGTGGTCGGAAACTAGAGTTTGCAATCCTTGTGTCTGGGGTAGAGCATGCAACGGCAGCAATATATGAAGCTTGTGACAATCTGATGTCTCGAGTGCGTTTGGGTCTTGCCCCCTGTTTGTGCCATCGATTAGTGTGTCGATCAGTTTCTTGTTTCTCTATCTGTTGAGTAGCACTAAATTTATGGGACTCACCGGCTGTGTGCAGAGGGCGTTCATGATGAAGCTCTGCTGTGTGATTCGTCCGGTTTGGTGGTTCCGCAAATAATTTGTTTCAAGAACTGCAATCCTTTGTAAAAGTCTGTGGCAATTTGTGCAGCAAGAAGATTCCTTAGCTAGAGGAGGCATTTTCTTATCCTTTCGATAGTAGGCAGCTGTGTTTTCCCTTCCGGAATGTAAGCTGATGGCAGTGTGGAGGCTGGTCAGATGAAATGTTCCACTTTTTTGTAGTAATCCAGTCAACAGAGTTTCTAGTTTTATCGTTGAAGTCAAGCTTTGTTGTTAGAGCACTGTGTTGATTTGCTGAAGTTAAAATTATGAGATAAAATATAGAAGCGATAGAGCAAAGCGCGGAGCAGTAAGCAAGAGCGTCCGAACAGTAGCGAAGCAGGAAGTATGCATTACATGGACGTAGGAAAATTAAGACCTACTTTTAAGACTTTTTAAGACTCCGCGGGGACCCTGGCAGACTACTGTACATCAGCATATGAGTTACAGCGCTATTTATTTATATTTTACAGAAAGGGCTTGAGCCAGGAATCGTTCAATAGGAGATTTAAGTAGCTTTTATAAACATGTCTTGGTAAGAAAACATTACAATACTGTACAAAACAGCTGCATGATAAGATGCAAATTTGTTGAATGAGAAGAACAGTGCACTTATTCCTCACCTACATTGCAATGCTCATCTGCTGTTAGTCTCCAGTCTTTCCACATGACCTGAAATCACACACACACAAAACATAAATATATAATACAAATAAAAAATAGGATTAAAGTTACATGAATTCAAACATGCCAGCATGTTTTACTGAGACAATGCAAAACCTGAACCCACTGTGCTCTAAGCAAAACAAAATTTATAGTATTTATAATTAAAGTTTAAATCATACTACTTTGCCTTAGCTGCATCATTTTGCTATCAAGGAGTGTACCGTTAACTGTCCAGTCATCTGTATCGACGCCATTTTCATAACCATCTAATATTATCCAATATTCAATGACAATTTCCTCAGGCTATCCAAAAAATGTTTATATTTTAATTCATTGAAAGATTATTATATGCATACTGTGCGGTTTTGTAAGCTGGCGCATTCAGAATAACTTATGCAATTTATGATGTTCCTTTTTTTAGTCTCATCTGCTTTCCTGTATTTTAGGCCTATAGTTATAGTTTACAGTTTCAAAAAAAGAGACTGAGATAAAGTTAATGGCGGTAAAGTATACTACCACATAAGTTTCAAACTTTATAACGTTAGCCAAGTTAATCTTTCTTGTTTAAAACAGATGGAAAATTGAAAGGCCTGCTGCGATGTTCAATGTTTTACTCTCAATGCCAGTTATGTGACTGAACACTGATTAGAAATGCTAATAGCTTTAAAAAAAAATGAACAACACAAATGTGCAGCCACACGATATCATAAAATAAGACTCTTACCTCAGCCAGTGATCGGTTTGATATGATGGCCGCTGACTCCTTGTCAAAAATCGCTGCTGAAATGGCGCGTTATTTTTCCTCGCAGTTCTGAATGTCCACAGTTTCGATGCTCCTGCTCACGGCTCTTCTTTGCGATCCACAGTAACTGTATCTCACGAGCATATCGTAAAATAAATTCAAATTGCCCGCCCTAAAATCACTGTACTGCTCCTCCGCAAACTGCTGTGTTTGACGGAAAATTAACCAGCGGCAAATTTGAATCTGCATCGCATGCGCACACACACCCACCCCCCCACACGCAACTCGATTCGGAAAACCATAAAATGTACATGAATAATAGACCTGGTTGGGAAATTTAGGGGATAATTAGTCAGTGCAAAAAAATATAAAAATTAGCTTTTTTTTTTTTTTTGCAAGACAAAGTTAAAAGATGAAAACCTACAGATACTTAGCCTGACGTGGTCATACTCAATTCTAGTCAGAATATGAGTGAAACTGCTCCATTGGGCTGTGATTATGGGGTGTGTTTCAACAAAACAGGAAAGACATCAATTGGATAGACCTACAACCAATCAGAGCAACGAAGTGACGCATTGTCAAATGTCAACATAGTTCAACTGCACTGTGTTGCCAAATCCCGTGTTTTTCCCCCGCGGGTTGTTTTCTATGTCCGCAGGTTGAAGCGACTATTATGTGATATAAAGACCCATGAGTGCGAATTTTAGCAGGCAACCTTGCCAAAATAACACACATTTTACCCCCCAAACACCATTTTTCCCCCGGAGAACCCCCCGAGAATCTATTGTTTAGTAGTTGGCGGGTTTTGTTGTAAAAACTTGGCAACCCTGTCTGTACACGCTTACCCAGTACCCAGTACTTACCCAGTACTTACCCAACATGATCATCATTTCTGAGAGAAATTGTGAAAGTGAATGCATATACAAAGCTCTCCGTTTAGGATTCGGAAAAATATAATCCAAGCCCCTTTGATGACGTGCATGATTACTTTACTGTTGATGGTTTGACGACAGAGGAGTTCACACTGCATGACTGAACAAGAGGAAGAATCGCCGACAACTCTCTCTCTCTCCGGTGCGCAAACTACGTTTCCCAAACACACGTGCGATGTGATAATTAAACAACGCGAGATCACACGTGCGTCAGACCGGAGTTCTCGCGCAAGACTTGGAATTGTTATTAAAAATGATAACCTGCACAAAGTTTGCTTTAAATTGTATGTGCGCTGATTTGTGGAGAAAAAGAAAAAAGATTATGGCGGAAGAAATTGTTGGAGAGACAGAGGGAGCCAGGATTGTGTTCTACAAAGACAGTTTGAGGTAAATAAACAATTTTGTAATGCTGTGAGCCTGTGGCTGGATGTGCAAATGTTTGGCCTTTGTTTCTGTTTGATAGAATTGTAAATATATCTATTAAAATGCTGAAATTCTGCTCTATAACTCCTCCCTGAACCTCCTGCTGCCCTGTATCTCACTCTCTCATTGGCTGTCGGTGTAATTTTCAGTCAGAACGCAGTTCACACAGCAGGATTTTGAATCGCCGACAGGTCCAGATATTTAGCATGCCAAATATCTCACCGGCGTTGGCGACTCGTCGGCGATTCTCTCTGATCGCGTCTTTGATTATTCACACTGCGTGATTGTCACTCGAGTGCACGAGCACCGATTTGCCTGTGATCTCGGGCATTTGTCGGCGATTTCACAAAACCTGTCGGCGACTCAAAATCGGGGCAAAAAGCGGGCAGTGTGAACTAGGCTTAATGTGTTAAACAAGACAATAAACATTAAAAAATGTTAAAGACTGCTGATTTCTACATTAATTTCTTTTTTCCTATTTTTACAGAACAAATGAAAAATACAAAATGACATATAATGAAACTTATGTAAAAATACAGAAATCTCCTCTTAAAAAACAGACATTTCATGTAATACCAAAATACAAGCAATTCCTGTAAATGTAATAGTCAAAAATTAAATTAGCAAATATCTGTAAAACAACAGGTATTTCACTGTATAATGAAAAAACAGGAAAATCCTGTAAAAAAATACAGACAATTACCTGTAAAATTTCTTCTTTTTTTTTACAGTGTACAAGTAAATGGTCAAAATATACAGCAGGTAAAAAAGGTGAAGCTTCTTGGACTTTGTCTTGATTCCACAATGTCATGGTCTGATCACATTAACACAGTTGTTGCTAAAATGGGTAGAGCTGTTGCACTTATGCATAAATGTGCACAGTATCTAAATTCACAGCTGTTTAGTCGTGTTGTTTGTACATTGGTTTTGTGTCATTTGGATTACTGTTCTGTTGTATGGGCTGCTGCATCAAGCATTCATTTAAAAAAATTACAAGTGGCTAAAAACAAGGCTGCAAGACTGGTTCTTGGTTGTTCTTCGAGAACTAGTGTTGCAGAGATGCATGAACGTCTTGCTTGGCTGATGGTCAAGCATAGACTATCTGTTAATATGTTAGTATACCTTCATAGAATTATTAATACTCGGACTCCAACATTTCTTTATGATAATGTAATTTACTATTCAGATATGCATTCACATTACACAAGAGGGGCGAAGAGTCGACAGATTTCTTTACCCCTACCTAAAGCTGACTCTATGAAGAGGACCATGTTTTATAGGTCATTTGTGTTTTGGAACAATCTTCCAGTTGGGGTTTGTGAAATCAAGGGAAAAACTGGTTTAAAAAAAAAAAGACTAAGACTGTATTTGTTTTCCATATTATAATATTGTCTGGCTTGGTTAAGTGAGGTTGTATTACGTGCTATGTTGTTTTTAATTATTTTTAATTTTTTTTTTTTTGGTTCTCTCATGTGTATCTACATATGATATATTTGGAGTAATTGTGTGGTTCTATATCCACCGTTTAAGTAAGCCAAGTACCAACACAAATAAATAAATTAGAAATACTTCATTATTGTGTTTGTTAAGTCACAACTGTCTTCATGGTAAAATTCAACAAACGTGCATTAGATTTTTACTTTCATTTCAACTCTTCAGGGAAAATCAATCAAGGAAAATATAAGCCTAGAACACCTCCTAGTGGTCATTATAAAAACACACAAAGGAACCTACACAAAATATTGTTTAATAACTTTGGCAACTCTGTGAAAAACGGTTTATATGACAAGCTAATAAAGCATATGCAGTCTTAGCTTGGGATGAACATATTTAGTGTTGTGTGTTTGTGGGTTCGAGAAGCTGTGGTGATGGAAACAGTGACCATTTAAGATGGTGTTTATTAAGGAAATGTTATTTGGCCAAAAAACGTTTGCGTGTGTGTATATATAATTTATTTTATAAAGAAATATATAATTTCTCATAAAATTATTTTAAAAAATTGTTAAGTATATACATTCATGTGCGTATATTTATATATAGCCTACATAATAATTTTACACAGTACACACATATATATATATATATATATATATATATATATATATATATATATATATATATTATGTAAACATAATAAGATATATATATATATATATATATATATATATATATATATATATATATATATATATATATATATGAGTTTATATTTTTGTTGCTGAATAAAAGAGATTGCACTTTTTTGTGTGTGCGCAAACATGTTATGAGGCGCATGGATTTACAGCGATATTTCAGTTCTGCTTATCCAAAAAAATAAAGGTCAGGATAGAAATTCATAGAAATTTCAGCTCAGTTAGAACCAAATACATGTGTTTTTGTTTTTAATTAATATTTGACTCCTATCCAATTTTCTACATACTTTTTATTTTATTTTTTATTTGGGCTGGTTAAATTATTTTCGGGCTACCAAAATCTCAATGGTGCCTGCCCGAAGGGCTACCAGGGATTTTGAAATTTTGCGAGCCCTGCAATTACAACAAAAATACTGTACAAAACAGCTGCGTGATAAGATGCAAATTTGTTGAATGAGAAGAACAGTGCACTTATTCCTCACCTGCATTGCAATGCTCATCTGCTGTTAGTCTCCAGTCTTTCCACATGACCTGAAATCACATAGACAAAACATAAATATATAATACAAATAAAAAATAGGATTAAAGTTACATGAATTCAAACATGCCAGCATGTTTTACTGAGACAATGCAAAACCTGAACCTACTGTGCTCTAAGCAAAACTAAATTTATAGTATTTATAATTAAAGTTTAAATCATACTACTTTGCCTTAGCTGCATCATTTTGCTGTCAAGGAGTGTAACTGTCCAGTCATCTGAATCGACAAACATTTTCATAGCCAACTAATATTATCCAATATTCAATGCCAATTTCCTCAGGGCATCCAAAAAAATGTTTATATATTAATTCATTGAAAGATTATTATATGCATACTGTGCGGTTTTGTAAGCTGGCGCATTCAGAATAACTTATGCAATTTAAGATGTTCGTATTTTAGTCTCATCTGCTTTCCTGTAACTTAGGCCTAAGTTATAGTTTACAGTTTCAAAAGAGACTGAGATAAAGTTAATGGCGGTAAAGTATACTACCACATAAGTTTCAAACTTTATAACGTTAGCCAAGTTAATCTTTCTTGTTTAAAACAGATGGAAAATTGAAAGGCCTGCTGATCTTCAGTGTTTAACTCTCAATGCCAGTTATGTGACTGAACACCGATTAGAATTGCTAATAGCTTTAAAAAAATGAACAACACAAATGTGCAGCCACACGATATCATAAAACAAGACTCTTAACGTTACCTCAGCCAGTGATCGGTTTGATATGATTACCGCTGACACCTTGTCAAAAAAAAATCGCTGTAACGCGAGACATTCCTGCTGAAATGGCGCAGGATAATTTTTCCTCACAGTTCTGACTGTTTCGATGCTCCTGCTCACAGTTGTTCTTTACGATCCGCAGAAACTGTATCTCACGAGCATATTGTAAAAAAAAATCAAATTGCCCGCCCTAACATCACTGTACCGCTCCTCCGCGAACTGCTGTGTTTGACGGAAAATTAACCGGCGGCAAATTTGAATCTGCGTCGCGTGCGTGCGCGCGCACACACACCCACAGCAGCATTTGCAACTCGATTCGGAAAAACCATAAAATGTACATGAATAATAGACGTGGTAAGGAAATTTAGGGGAGAATAAGTCAGTGCAAAAAACATTTTTTTATGCAACTTTGAGCATTATTTAAAAGTTTTATTAACTCCATGGTAAATACAACACTCAACAACAAAAATGTATTCAATAATTTACTTTTGACAAATATTTACAGTTAATCAGAAACCATTTATATTAATATAAATAACATTCAAAGTGTGACACCAAATTTCAAGTGTGTATTATCAATGAGAGTTAAAGTAGAAGGGGGGGGGGGGATCACAGTAACTTGCTAAAGAAAACAAACAACAACTTCAGAAGATTAAAAAAAGTCTTTAATTGTAAAGAACCGCTCTGAGACAGAATGTAGGAGATCCAAATGCAGTATTTATTAAGAGGGTAATCAATCATAGTCAAAAGCAGGCAAAAGGTCATACATAAGCAAACAGTCCAAAAAGGCAAACAAGACAGGAGAGACAGGCAAACGGGTAATCTGGGAAACAGGAAGAAATTTAACAAACCAAGAGACATGAAATGTCAGAAAATGCTCAGAAATGCAGTGTACACAAAACAAGACTTCACAGTGAATAACAGAGATAACCAGGCGGAAAACAGACTAATGAGACACTGGTGTAAATAGTGAGTGCTAATGAGTCCAGGCAAAGGATAATGGGTTATCAAGTTTGTGATAGAATGACAGTCCGGATTGAAGTGCCCTCTGGTGGTGAGCACTTGATACTGGTGAATTGTGACACTAATCAGTGTCGGAAGTGTGTTGCTGGGACTGGCATTGTTTCAACCAACTACACCTGCAATAAAAAGTTACATTTAAATAATGTTAACAGCAATACAACCTGTAAGCTAGGTCTGCATAATTATGATTAAAATAAATCTTAAACAAAAGGGATAGTTCAACCAAAAATATAATTCTGTCATCATTTATTTTCACTTTTTTTAATCATTGTAATTTATCATTAGCCAGGTTAAGATTTGAATTTATTAATTTATTTTTTGCGCCCAAAAAAAACCTAACTTTGTTGCGGCCGCAACAAAACTTAACCCGGGTGCACTCTTTTAGATTTATTATAGTCCTTCACGAATGTTCCTTGTCAGGCTGTACAAACGTAATCAGTGCTGTAAGCCATGTCACACTGTAAGATCAAAACTGTCATAAATGTCAGACTGTACGATAGTCGAGGTGTGTTAAAAACGGACGAATGCAAGAAAACTAGCCCGGAGTTTTAAATCATCAATCAATGACTCGTTCGGTGACTGTGTGCCGCATTACACATGTGTTTGAAATGGTAAATACACTCAACTGAGGCTAATTCGACACCCTCCTAAAAAATACATAATGCTGCACAAACTAACCTTAAAAAGACTTTGAAATGCCAAAACTTCATTGACCTGAAGATATGCATGACCGAAAACTCATGAGAGCAGATGAGAAAATGGTGCCGTATCAGTCAGATTCATTCCACTAATGAGATGCAAGCACCTGAGGTGTGAAACCTCGGATGTCAGCTGCGCTTGATTTCAGGTGTCCTGTGTTTTTCCATATATAAACCAAAGGTTTACCACAAGTCAGCCTTTCTCACTTTGTGCCATAGCTCAAACACATATGGCCCGTATGTGTATATTGTTATCTGGGCCATATACCTCAAAATGAGTTGTGAACCAAGAGAACATTTCCCGCCGATTTTTAGGTTATGGCAAAACAAATATGGTCACATTCTGGCCCATATCTGTTCAGCCATGCCATATCTGGGCCATATGTGCCAGATAATACCCACATGTGGCCCAAACATGCTTGCTATCTGGGGTGTATCATGGTTGGAACGTTTTGGCCTTTAAAGTCCTTTGGTTTCTCTAAGTACTTACTGGAAATGTTGACCTCAAGGAAAGGAATGTTTTGCTTCGTGCATGTCTTGGCAGCTTCCCTCACAGTCTGTAGAGAAAAAGCATTGCAGAAACACTGGTGTACAGTACTGATACAGCACCCATAAAAAAAAAAAAAAAAAAAGTCTAACTGCTGATGAGTGTGTGGTTTGTGACTCAGGCCATGTGAAGGGCCAGACATTATAAGAAACATGCTGAGAGAAAAAAAGCTCATTTACAAATATTGACCAGGCCATCAGTAACAAGAAGCATTAGACCAATGAAAAGTCACCAGTTAAAAATACATTTCAAATATGACCACCATTTATTACACTGAGGGAGTAACTAATTGGCTGTCAAGATCTAAATCATGGTGTTGTTACGGGTACAGACAGACGGAAACAAGATGTTAGTGAGTCAGGTTTATTAAGCAACCAGCAGAGTGATAACTGTGACTGAGTGATGATGGGATGATGGATGGGTTTCTCAGGGTGCACTTCTGATGTCGTTTGAGAGGCTCAGGAGGGGAACGATGGAGAACACTGAACACACACACGCTGGACACAGGAGATCGCTGGAGACTTGGGAGAAGACGTTGGAGACAGATACAAATCTTCGAGGGAGTCCTTAAGGTAAGCACAACAGGTTAGTACCGTATAGCAAACGAGACCGGACAGTGACTAGCTGCGTGTGTGTGTCTTTTGTACTACTGGTGATGGGCGTGGTAATGTGCAGCAGGTGTGCGTGATCACTGTGAGTTTGTGACGTGGGAGCCTGGCGTGTCTGGAGCTGGTATGTGACGGGGTTGATCTGCTTCACTATGGGATAGGGACCAATGAACCTGGGACTGAGCTTCCTGTATTGCAGACGTAGACGGATGTCTCGTGTGGACAGCCAGACCTTCTGTCCCGGCTGGAAGATGGAAGTGGTAGCACGACGAAGGTCCACTGTCATCTTACGTCTGTGCAGGGCTCGCTGAAGTTGATAGTGCGCCGAGTCCCAGACCCTCTCGCTCTTCCGGAACCAGTAGTCATGGAAGATCCAGGAGATCGGCAGATTCCTCCGTACCTTCTGCCACAGTCACCAAAACTCCTGGAACCAATTCCTAGGTTGGGCCGAGTACGCCCAGAACTCCCAGAACTCCCTTCGTCAGGCTACCACTGGACTCACGCCCTTCCAGTGCGTGCTGGGATACCAACCTCCATTGTTTCCATGGTCGGGGGAACCATCGGACGTCCCCGCGGATGACTACTGGTTCCGGAAGAGCGAGAGGGTCTGGGACTCGGCGCACTATCAACTCCAGCGAGCCCTGCACAGACGTAAGATGACAGTGGACCTTCGTCGTGCTACCACTTCCATCTTCCAGCCGGGACAGAAGGTCTGGCTGTCCACACGAGACATCCGTCTACGTCTGCAATACAGGAACCTAGGAAACGTTGGAGTTCTTTTATCGTAAGGGGGTTAGCCAGGTCCTGATGGCATCCACCTTCCTCTCGTCCATCCGGATGCCACTGCGATCGATGTTGTACCCAAGGAACTGCACTGAGGGCTGGTGGAAGGAACACTTTTCGGCTTTCAAGAAGAGCTGGAATTCCCTCAGGCGTTGCAGTACCTCCGCAACGTGGTGGCTATGGTCGGCCAAGCTCCGGGAGTAAATCAGGATGTCATCAATGTATACCAGCACGGACTTGTGGAGAAACTCCCGGAGCACCTCGTGGATGAAGTCCTGTGCCCGGTTGCATAAAACACCTTAAGTGAAAATTTCCCTTAAGATCACCCTTAGGTTTCCCTTAAACTTAAGGGTGTTGCATAAAATAACCCTTAAGTGTCACGTAAGGGTTTCTTAAACTGAAACGTCATAAACCCTTAGAATTTTCCTCAAATGTCTATTTTTCACTTAAGTAATCCCTTAAAAACCGTTAAGCGTTGCATAAAGCCCCTTAACTGTCATTTTCCTAAGTATAGTTTAAGGTTAGGAAAACTTTACCTTAAGAGTTGACGAACATTAATGAGAAAAAAATGGCTGAGTTTATTGATCCTGTTGAAGATGTAAATGTGCCAAGGCGAATTTTTCGCGATAGAGAGAATCCTCTGGACCATCTTAGCGATGAAAAACTGCTTTGCGAATATAGATTTGATCGCCGCGGGATATATGAGATCGCTAAAAAACTGGAAGGCGATCTTGATCATGTTACCCAGCGCAACCACTCACTACCCTCTGTGTTACAGTTGCTTATAGCACTTCGGTTCTTTGCAACTGGGAGTTTCCAGTCTGTAGTGGGAGATGTTTTCCATGTTCATAAATCGTCAGTTAGTAGAGTTATTCACCGGGTTGCAGGGGCTCTCTGCCGTCATTTAAGCCAAACTGTGACATTTCCATCGCGTGTTGAACTGGATGCCATTCAAACCTCTTTTTTTTTGGAAAGCGGGGTTTCCTCGAATAAGTGGTGTAATCGATGGCACACATGTCAGAATTCAGGCTCCCCGCACGCATGAAGATCAGTATGTTAACAGAAAAAATGACCATTCTGTTAATGTGCAGCTAGTGTGTGACCATCTGTGCAGAATTAGAAATGTTGTTGCATCATGGCCAGGGAGTACACATGACTCTAGGATTTTGACAGAGAGCAAGATCGGAAGAGATTTTGAGGCTGGGATGCACGGTGGTCTTCTGCTAGGGGACAGTGGTTACCCCTGCCGACCATGGCTCATGACGCCCTTCATGAATCCCCTTAACGCTGCACAGGCATGTATTTAATAATGTTACAGACAACTTAAATTTACAAATCATTTCAACTTAAATTACGTTTAACTGACTTGAGATTTTTTTTATATTTAGACTATAGCTTATTAACTTTAAAAAGTTGAAAATTAAGTGAAAACATATAGGCTATTGTCAACTTATTGATCATATTTTTCAATGTATTAAAATTTATTTTGACTTGTTGATACTTATGGTCATCGTTTGATCCTAGGAAAGATACAACAATGCGTTGACACACACACGGTCTATAATTGAGAGGACGATCGGACAGCTCAAACGCAGATTTCACTGTCTCCACAGCGAGCTGCGCGTTGAGCCTCCAAGGGCCTGCAGAATTATTGTCGCCAGCGTTGTTCTTTTTAACATGTCAAAGATTTATTGTGCAGAAGCAGAAGAGGCTCATGAAGAAAATCAACAAGATTTTCAACGGGTGGGATTTGTTGTCAGAGATGCCATCGTAAATGCATTCTTTAATTAGTTTAGCTAGTAGCCTATGGACAATACTCATAAATATAAATAAATAAAATATAAATAAATAAATACAAAACCTGTCAGATCTGTCATAAAAAAATGTATTTGTCAATTGATGTGATTGTTATTTTTCCTTCACTTTGTAGCTGCATTAGTTTGTTATTAAGAATGAAGTTGTAAAGGTCTTGATTTTCCTTCTCCTTTTTAAGTTTTTTGATCTCTAATTGCAGTTTTGTCTTTTGAAGCTGTAGGACGTCTCTTTGCAGTTCTAGCACTTCTTCTCTTGTAGCGGCTGGAGAGGATATTTGCGTCTTTCTGCAATTCACAAGTCTTTTGAAGAAATAATGAAAAAAAAATCAAGGCTGTTCTAAGTAAATTTAACAATAGACTAAAATAATTGTTAACGAAATAAATAATAAAACCTTACTTCGCTGCATGGTTTGGCGTGCTGCTGGCGCTCTGCCGGTGTTGAAGCTGATTTGATTGCTGAGAAGCTCTAACGTGTGAAACAAATAACGTTACCAAGCATATTTTATTTTGTCGTGATCTTCAAATCGTTTATCCTCAGTAGTGATATTTTTTATTTGATTTAAGACAATAATCTTCTCACTCCGTGTAATTATACTCTTGTTGAATCTCAGCTTCACTCTCTAACCCGCCAGGGATGCCAGCTAGGACAGGTGAGTCCGCCCCAATGATGTCTTGGACTAGTTTCGTTGAGTCTGACAGTTCAGAAGGCGGCGGTCCTCCACCTGCAGTTTTGTTATCGTTAGCTCTTTGACTCTGTGATATGGTATCAAAACGCACTCGGTGCGAAGAAAAAAGAACTTGTTTTTTTTTTTCTTACCCGTTTTGTTGGATTCCCTCCTATGGAGGCTTATTTCTTTTTTTGCCACCACAGAGACGTTTTCATATTTTTTTATTACCTCCGATACGGTCCTCTTTACACCTAGATTACGTGCGTTGATCTTCTCCGTTATTTCCTCCCATTGTTTATTCTTTTTGGCCGCAGTTATTTGGAGATTGAGTTTGCTTTTTAAAATTGCCCTTCTTTTCCCATATTCATCCAGAAGGATACATTTCTGCCAGAAAGACTCGGAAGAATTAATGCTGTAACAATAACATTTATTTAGGAGCTCAGCAAGCAATCAAGTTCTTTGGCGTAGGCCCCATTTGTAATTCGCATTCCAAGGGTACGGAATCTGCGTATCCTGCCTGAATACAGAGGCAGGGGCGCAGCTCACCCCCTGCGAAGTACGAAAGGGGGCCATCTGGTGGTGGTGGGGTGGATGGAGGGAGAGACATCCTGAAGTCTTCAGGGTAGAGGGGAGATCCCGTCTGGTGCTGTTGAGGATGATATGAAAGCCTGGCTGGTTGTGTAGGGGGGGGATGGAGGAAAGGTCCCATCTTGGTGGTGGTGGGGAGGATGGTGGTGCTGAAGCGGTAGTATCTGCGAACTCAAACATGAGTAAGTACTACCTTTATATGCTCCGGTAAAGGATGTGATTGGATAGATGAGAAGGTAATTAGTGACGTAACGATTGAGTCTTCCTGGCAGAACTTGCGCTTAACTTCATTTCTGCCAGAAAGACTCGGAAGAATTAATGCTGTAACAATAACATTTATTTAGGAGCTCAGCAAGCAATCAAGTTCTTTGGCGTAGGCCCCATTTGTAATTCGCATTCCAAGGGTACGGAATCTGCGTATCCTGCCTGAATACAGAGGCAGGGGCGCAGCTCACCCCCAAAGATAGGTGGAAGGAGGATCCACCGTGAACGGGGCCCACCCCCAAAGAACGGTTTATGAAGTATACTCACGGTCCTTATTCCTGAAGTTCCTAATGGAGAGAAAGAAGAGAAAAACAATTAGATTTTAGACCATATACTATTTTGGGTTAAGATTCGAAACCGCCGGCAAGTGTATTCCCTGACGCCAGATTCACGGCTACCGTGACGTACGGAAATATAGGCCGGAGGCCATCTTTTGATAGAACACGTGGGCCACAGACCATCTTTTGATAAGACACATGGGCCACAGGCCGTCTTTTGATCGGACACATGGGCCACAGGCCATCTTTTGATAGGACACATGGGCCACAGGCCATCTTTTGATAGGACACATGGGCCACAGGCCATCTTTTGATAGGACACATGGGCCACAGGCCATCTTTTGATAGGACACATGGGCCACAGGCCATCTTTTGATAGGACACATGGGCCACAGGCCATCTTTTGATAGGACACATGGGCCACAGGCCATCTTTTGATAGGACACATGGGCCACAGGCCATCTTTTGATAGGACACATGGGCCACGCGCCATCTTTTGATAGGACACATGGGCCACAGCCATTTTTTGATAGGACGCATGTCCAACGGCCAACATCTGATAGGACGCATGGCCACAACCATCTTTTGATAGGACGCATGTCCAACGGCCAACTTCTGATAGAACGCATGGCCACGAACCATCTTTTGATAGGACATATGTACCACAGACCATCTTTAATATAGTGTAAGACCACTGAAACATAACATCCGGCCAATTCGGCTCGGAACACCACCACCAGTAGTTAAATAGGAATTTACCATTATTGGAGAGCTTGCTGAGCTTCGAGGATGATTTTTGAATCAGTTTTCATACAGACTTGAAAGCAAAAGAAGACCATCTGCCCAGGATTTTGATGGCTGCTGTAGAGATGCCGCACTCGGCTGCTGGAGTGACTGCCCTGATCCTAAAGAATGTCTGGTATGGAGGAAAGACTGCAACTTATAAGGACAGATGAGAGGTGTGGGTCTAAAACCCGGCCTGAGAGAGAGGAGCGCCATTGTGAAAATATAAACCTTAGCCAAACATTAAGATAAAAGATCATGGATGTAAGGGAAGAATACTTACCGTATAATATTTAATTAAAGGACTTTGATAATAAAATGTAACTTATCTGATGCTCATTACGACACATGGCTAATCTTAGAATTACCTGAAGGTTTAGCATACTATAGGTTTAAAGTGCTGAAGAAAACCATCTTGAGTAGGGCTGCACGATAATTCGCTATGTTGCACGCAATTTGGCAGAGGCTGTGATAATTGCCTGCGCAGCTTCTCAGAGCGGGACAGCTGCGATCGGCAGCAGCGCTGCTCCGCAAGTCAGAGGGCCCTCTTGCGCAGGGAACTCCAAGGGCTTGGAGAAACCTTTACAGGAACAAGCCAGACAACTAAAACAACCATAGTCTCGTGGTGAAAAGGCAAAGTAGAGATGAAGGCTATGATAGGCCACCTGCACAGAGACCATGTTAGACCACAGAGAAGTTCATGAAGCTTATAGATACTAATGAAAACAGGATCAGTGGGCAGTAATAATTCGAGAAGCATACCACCACCTGTAATTGCATGATAGTATTACTTGCCGTTGGAGTGTTTGAGCAATTTGCATCAGAACTTGCTTGTACTATAATGCTGATGGCGTCGATGTACACGACACCATGATAGAGGAAGCACTCTGCATGTTTGAGCTGCATTTGTAGAAACCTGATCCAAGAGAATGTCCTATTCATATAAGAGTTGGAGAACCATAATTCTTTGTATCTGCAGTTGGAGGAGTTGCAACCATTGATGTGACTTCCACTTACGGCTTGATAAAAGTAGCCATCAGAACCTGTTGAGGGAACCCACAAGAGAGAAACCTGAACAGCATGACCGATGAGTGAAAGAATTAGATCAAAATATACAAACTATTGAGGACCTCAAGATATGCCCTTGCAGAAAATAAGTGTATAATTATATGATGGCACTTACTAGCTAATGGCCATAGCTAACTACTGGACCCTGTAAAACCTATGAGAACGATCAATACGATAATCATCTTTGGCCCTATCCCGAATGGCACCCTAAACCCTCACGGTCTTCCTCTGAGTCCGCACTTTCGCTACGTAATGTCGCTTTGACTGCCGGGTAGCAATCCTCTGCATAGCTCGCAAACTTGCGGGTTCAGCTGAAGGGCGCATCGAGGCTGCATAGCAGACGCAAAGGGGGCGCTCACGAGCACCCCTCTTTTAAGCTTAATGACGAATGGAACACTCTACGGCACCGCGGACCCAACGGACACGCGAACGCAATGGCCATTGTAGGGCCACAAGACTAAAAGTACACGTGAAGCGTGCCGTTTGGGACAGGGCCATAGAAACCCTAATCCGGGTTCGTAATGTGCAATTGAGACAAAATATCGTGATCCTGAAAAGTTTTTCCTTGCTGACATGTCTTTAATAGTTATCTGATAATTCACTAACTGCTAATTTTGCTTGCGAGGGAACATGTTTAACCGATGTAGAGTAGATGTGCAATAGATTCAAACCGCGGTGTGGTCAGATTAGACAGACATTTTACATTGGAGAAGGATTTTAGCTGCAATTAAGCATTGACAGTTCGTGCATTTATAAAGGGAGCACCCTCCACTCACTTACTAAATTCATAAAGATATGATAATTATAATTCTGCGCTGTGGTTTAATTGCTATACGGGATGTAATCATTGTAAAGACAGTTAATTTGTGCACGGAAGAAAATTAGTGCTGCTATCTAATAACCAGTTAAACTTTGTTTTGATGTGAACCTTAACCGGCTTTTGCGCTGTAAATGCAAGCAAGAATACACGTATGCGTTTTATTATAATTGAAGCACTGTGTCCTAGTGCATATGACAGAAAATGTTTGATGCAGCTGATGAAGCTATTTGAATATCATTGCATTATAAATAATATATTCTGAAACACCCAACATGGCATAAAGAAAACGGCTCGGGTTATGTATATAACCCTTGTTCCCTGAGAGGGAACGAGCACTGCGTCGGAACGACGAAATGGGGATGCTCCCTAAGCATCAGCGGCTCTGAAGTCTGAATAGAAACTAGACCAATCCGATTGGCGTGCGTGATGACGTCATTGTGACGGCGTACCCGGAAGTATAAAAGGGGAGCCGGCGCATAATGGCGGCAGTTTTTTGCTCTGAAGCATGCGCTCCAGGCGTGCCGAGGTGTGGCGGCGTGACGCAGTGCTCGTTCCCTCTCAGGGAACAAGGGTTATATACATAACCCGAGCCGTTCCCTTTATCGAGGGAACTTCACACTGCGTCGGAACGACGAAATGGGGATGAGTACCCACTAGGCCACACCGAGGGTAGCGCCTGCCCTAGTGTGAAGCCGGAGACCGGGCACAACTAGGACTGGAGCACCCTAGCAACACGTCGCAGGGAGATCTAGGCTGTAAAATCTGATAAAAGTGTGCGGGGTGGCCCACCCAGCCGCCTCACAGATATCCTGCAAGGGGACCCCAGAAAGGAGGGCCACTGAAGAGGCCATGCCTCTGGTGGAATGAGCCCTCACGGCCAAGGGTGAAGGCAAACTGCGCACCCGATAGGCCATGGTTATTGCCTGGACAATCCAATTACTGATTGTCTGAGTAGAAGCAGGCAACCCTTTCTTAGGTGAACCGAAGCACACTAACAGCTGCTGAGATCTCCTCCATTGTGCAGACTTCTCCAAATAAACTCTAAGTGCCCGAACCGGGCAGAGTAGGTGAAGTCTCCCTTCTTCCGCCGTCACATGAGGCGGAGGATGAAATGCCTGTAGAACCAGTGACCTGACCACCCTTGATGGGACCTTAGGTACGTAACCCGGCCTAGGATGTAAAATAGCCTTTACTCCACCCGGGGCAAACTCCAGGCAAGTTGGCGTTACCGCCAAGGCCTGGAGATCTCCCACTCTCCTAAGAGAGGTAAAGAAAAGCTACTTTAAAGGTCAGGTGTTTTGGTTCCGCCAGCTCCAATGGCTCGAAGGGGGCCTCAGCCAAACCTCCGAGAACCACTGCCAAGTCCCATGTAGGAACTCTGGACTGAGCCACAGGCCTCATCCTCCGAGCCCCACGGAGGAACTGTACAACCAGCTGGTACCTACCCAAAGGCCCATCACCCAGAGGTGTGTGGAAAGCCGCATTGGCAGCCACGTACACCTTGAGTGTGGACGGGGTCAGACCCGCAGAGAAACGATCTTGGAGGAACTCCAGCACTGAAGCCACCGGGCAGTTAACTGGGTCCACCTCATGTTCCCCGCACCAAGTGGAAAAGATATTCCACTTGAGGCTGTACAGTCTCCTGGTAGATGGAGCCCTGGAGCTGAGTAAGGTCTCTACCACCCCTGCCGACAGGCCAGCCTCTAGGTACCTGGCCCCATCAGGGGCCAGACCCAAAGGTTCCAAATCTCCGGTCGGGGGTGAAATATCGTGCCCGCCGCCTGAGACAGGAGATCCCTCCTCAGAGGAATCTACCATGGTTGACCTGCCAGCAGAGCTATGATATCTGAGAACCAAACTCGGGTCGGCCAACGGGGCGCCACTAGAAGTAGGCTGACCCCCTGTTGACGAACCCTCTCCAGGACTCCCGGGAGCAGAGCGATCGGGGGAAATGCGTACAGACGCAGCCTCGGCCACGTCTGCACCATGGCATCCAACCCCAGCGGGGCTGGATGCGTGAGGGAAAACCACAGTGGACAGTGGGACGTCTCTCGAGACGCAAACAGGTCCACTTCCACTGGGCCGAACCTCTCGCACATGGCCTCCACCACCTCGGGGTGGAGCCGCCACTCCCCGGGCCTCAGCCCCTGCCTTGACAGGATGTCTGCTCCCTGATTTTGGACCCCCGGGACATACATTGCCCTAATGGACAACAGTTTCCCTTGGGACCACAGGAGAATTAGATGCGCCAATCTGCACAGAGGGCGCGATCTCAACTCTTCCTGGGGATTGAGGTACGCTACGACAGCCGTATTGTCTGTCCGTACCAGGACATGTTGGCCGCGGAGGTCCGGGAAAAAGCTCCTAGAGCTTTGTAGACCGCCATCATCTCCAGGCAGTTATGTGCTAGGAGGAATGACGGCCCTCCCACGGGCCCCTCGCAAGCGGCCGTCCATGACCGCGCCTCAACCAGTAAGGGAGGCGTCTGTTGAAACGGATTACCGGCAACAGGACGCTCCAAACACTGGCCCCTGGGCAGAAACCAAGGTTTCCTCCATATGACTGGGGAACGAAGGCATCTGCGCGTTACCCTGATCATACAGAACGAATTCCCTCTGGGGGAATTCCCCTTGGTTTTCAGCCACCACTGGAGGGGTCTCATGTGTAGCAGGCCGAACGGTATCACGTTGGACGCTGCTGCCATGTGCCCCAGCACTCTCTGAAAGTGCTTAACAGTGAGGCCGAAGGGAAGAACCCGATATTGGTACGCCTCGCCCCCGAAAGCGAACCTCAGGCCTCCTGTGGGCAGGAAGGATGGAGATATGAAATATGCGTCTTTAGATACATCGTGACGAACCAGTTCCTCGAACTGGATCTGACTCACGATGGGATAGTGAGCATCTTGAACCTGAATCTCCTCAGAGAACGGTTCAAGTACCTCCGACGCACCCTTCCATCCTCTTTGGGAACCATGAAGTAGTGACCGTAAAGCCGGACTCCCTGTCTGGCGGAGGGATACACTATATAGCCTCCTTACCATCAGGGAGCACACTTCCTGTTCCCTAACCTGCCACTGGGCTGGGCACACCACTATTCAGGCCACACCGATGAACCCCGGTGGTGGAACGCTGAACTGCAGTCTCTACCCTTTGCCCAAGGTATACAGGGCCCCAGCAGATATATTCGGGAGCATAACCATGCGCCGAGATATTCTACTAGGGGAACCAGCCTCTCAAGGCTGGTCCCTGGTACCCACCGAACCTCCTGCCCGACCCCCTGAAGCGGCCACCCGGCAGGGCTTAGTCGGGGAGGATTTTCGGTGTGCGAACGCGTTCGCTGCCCAGCCGAAGTCTCCCTAGAGGCGGCTAGAGTAGCATGCGTTCGCAGGAAGTCAATGTGGCCCGAGCGTCATAGACGGCGGATCGCAGCATCGACTTCCAGAAAACTCCACAGAGGAGGCGACCTCGATCGCTCCTCTGGAGAGGGGGCTGGCCAGCAGGCCACTGGGCTGGGCATACCACCATTCAGACCACACCGATGACTTTGGTATTGGAACACTGAACTGCAGTCTGCGCCCTTTGCCCATGGTACACAGGGCCCAAGCAGATATATTAGGAGCATAATGACTATGCGCTGATATATCCTACTAGGGGAACCAGCCTCTCAAGGCTGGTCTCTGGTACCCACCGAGCCTCCTGCCCGACCCCCTGAAGCGGCCACCCGGCAGGGCTTAGTCTGGGAGGATTTTCGGTGTGCGAACGCGTTTGCTGCCCAGCTGCAGTCTTTCTAGAGGCGGCTAGAGCAGCATGCGTTCGCTGGAAGCCAATGTGGCCCGAGCGTCATAGACGGCGGATCGCAGCATCGACTTCCAGAAGACTCCACAGAGGAGGCGACCTCGATCGCTCCCCGGGAGCAATAAATATACCAACGAACACAATTTGGATGATAGGTTGAAATACCTAACCCCTCAAAGTCAGATAAATCCCATTTAATTGCACAGAATTAAATGCCACCAAAACACCCAAATAGTGAACACAACTGGGATGATAGGCTGATAATCCAACTCCTCAAAGTTAGATAAATCCCATTTATTTCCTCAGAAATAAATGCCACCATAATCACCCATCACGTGAACATGCTGAATGATAGGCTGAATAGACATATCTAACTCCTCAAAGTCAGATAATGTTTAATTCAAATTCTTTCTCAGAATTAAATGCAGCCCTAATCACCAGACCATACTGTTTAAATATGTATTCAACTACTCGTCATCTACCCGCTGCCTCAGCAACGCGAGATTCGAATCTTCCCAACATATTTGGCTTTCATCCCTCGAGATGAAAGACCACAGGCGCGTGGCTGAAACACTCGAAACGCACGTTTCTGTACGCTACGAGCATTTCTCAATGACCAGCCAGCACCCTCAGGAGCTGACTGCAAGCCTCGCTAAACAGTATCACATGTACACATATAGCGTGTGTTCACTTTCTGTTGCAGACCCTTAATGCACGCGCTGCCTCGGCAACGCGAGATCGAGCCTGCATTATAAGGTGGCGAGCTCTCGTTTGCTTCACTCAGTCGACGCTGAGCACACCTAATTCCTAGGAATCAGTTTGCTCAAGCATCTGGTTCTCCCTCCCGGGGAAGAGCCGCATCGCGGGCTTCCGCACAGGAACGGAGAACACGGGGTTACTACAGGCAGCCCCCTCGGGGACTGCCTGAGCACCTTATTATGAATGAAGCAGTGTGTATGGTGTTTTAACGTCACCCGCCTCGATGCCGAGCACATCTAATTCCTCAGAATCAGACAGCTCAAGCATCAGACCCTCCAACCCGGGGGAAGATGCCGCCAAGCGGGCTTCCACACGGGGAGGAAGATCGTCGGAACTGTCAGAGGAGGATTGGGAAAGTGCCGCGGCAGTCCCGAAACCCTCTGACAAGTCCCGCTGTGAGCCCCATGATCTGCGACGCCGAGCCGCCTCAGCGACCGCGGGTCCAGAACCACGGGGCTCACGAGGCTGGCCGGTCTCATCGAACACGGCCAGCCGAGAGCGGAGCAGTCTGAGTGTCAGCCGCTCACATATTCACAGGCGGCTCCCTCGAGAGCCGCCCGAGCGTGCTGAACACCCAGACACTGCACACAAAGCATGTGTGTATCCGAGCCCGAGATGTAACGAGGGCAAGGATGCACACACTGCTTGAATTCTCTCTCCATTCTCACTTTTATTAAACTAGTCAAACACACTCTCAATCGCAACTGGACAAACAACAGTAAATAGACAGACAATGTAACACAGAGCGCCTGCTGAAGAGCAAACACTGGCGCCATTATGCGCCGGCTCCCCTTTTATACTTCCGGGTACGCCGTCACAATGACGTCATCACGCACGCCAATCGGATTGGTCTAGTTTCTATTCAGACTTCAGAGCCGCTGATGCTTAGGGAGCATCCCCATTTCGTCGTTCTGACGCAGTGTGAAGTTCCCTCGATAAAGGGAACAGACCAACCATATATTGTCGCGATTGTGAGTTTGTTGTCTTCGAACGTGTCTATCTGCATAGTGATCTCTGCAAGGTTTGTTTATGCCAGGGAGTTCCTGGAATGTTGCATGTTTGTCTGTTCTTCATATGTCATATATGACTAAATGTTCAGTATTACAGCTTGTCAGCACCCTCCAGCTGCCAGTATGAGCTGAAAACATAGTACAACATCACTCAATGAGTGAAGCACAGATTTTGAATAAGATTGAATAAATATAACTCCTCTGTAAAGAATCGACTCAGACATAAGAGAATCTAGTGATATTTCTCCACATCTGCACGCATTTGAACTAGAAGCCCTGAGGGATGTTTTTGTACCAACGCTATAAGTCTTTTGAATAAGAGGTAAGAAATGTGAATATTTTAATTTTGTCATTGTGGATGTATTGTATTGTTAGATGTATTTATTGGATGTTGTGTACTGTAAATTGTTCTGTGATTGTGTGGCGAGACCAAAGATCAATTTTTAGCTTAGGCTGAACAATAACGTGCTACTAGTCGGGATCCTCATGACGACCATGACGCGCATTATAAGTCACGAGACGCCGATCATCGCAGTCATAACTCCTGGCACATGTTAACGCTATAAGTTGAGAATAAAACCGAGGTGAAATTAAAGTAAACTTTGTTCTTAGATCTCTGTATGGTTTGTCAAGGTAATTACTTACATCTGATAGTAATTTAGAGCTAATACAAGAAAAGAGAGCTTCAGCACGACCACATCCTGGCGGACCATAAGAGGTTAATGGATGCGTACGTTTATAAAGCAATAAAGAGCATCTTCGAGGAGCACATTCGCTATGTTTCTTCCTCATAAGAAGAAAGCAGTGTAAATGATGCAAGACGTTTTCTTCAACACCCTTGGAAATTTGAGCGAAACATGTCTGCATGAACTACAGGATGACAGCCCAAATTACCTGACAGCATTTTATCAGTTTAAATTGTGTGTTGTATGCCACTTACTGCTTGCAGGAGCCGAATTAACGTTAGATGGAATATCCATGTAGTGATGTCGGTGCTGTACTTTTAAGAACTACTCAGAGCACATTACGTGTTAATTTACCTCAGCAATCTTATAATGCTGAGCCGATCCGTGATCGGCTTGCTTTAGTTCGTCCTGAAGCCCGGATAAAATAGGTGCATGTTACTTTAAACCCCGTGAGATTACCACGCATTCGTGGGGAAACTGATTGGGGATATTATACATTGCCATCTGTTCTGTTCAGCTAAGCGATTATTAATGATAGACTGTGCGTAGTGTTTTCGAGGCATTAAATGGTCAGTTTACACACAAACAAGCCACAACAGGACTGATCGCGTTGTGCGAGCAGGTGCTGCGTCCTATGCGTGTGCGTCTGAAATGCATGCTTGCAACAATGAGAAAGAGAGCGATACTACACCAGATCGTCTTTGAAAATACATAACCATATCCCAGCGATGAATGCTGATGTAGGACGCCAGAATGGTGATGAAGAGCGCAGACGTATCTTTAGATAACATGCACAGATAGACTTCCGTGAATGTGATTGTCTGAATCAGAACGCAAGTTGCTCTCCTTAGAAGGAACGAGCGTCTATTGCCACGACAGCCCAAGGAAATGATTGCTGACGAGGACTTAACCGCTACTGTATTGCGAGTTGTTACTTTATATAAGACCCATTGATCACCCATGACAAGAAGAGACCGTCAACTAACTGTCGGCGTCAGCATGTGCGCACCATGCTGAAGCGGTAGTATCTGCGAACTCAAACATGAGTAAGTACAACCTTTATATGCTCCGGTAAAGGATGTGATTGGATAGATGAGAAGGTAATTAGTGACGTAACGATTGAGTCTTCCTGGCAGAACTTGCGCTTAACTTCATTTCTCCTCCTCTGTCCAATTTGGCTTTCTTTTTTTGTTTTCTTTATCCATATCTATTGTAGGCCTATCCATTGTATTACAGTTCCTATAGGTTAATGTGTACAGTAGCGTGTCTATGGCAACAATAGAATTTTATAACGGTAAAACCTGGGTTGCAGTCGTGAAACACTTAACGGTTTCCCTTACCTAAGAGAACCGTTTAAGGGGTTATATGCAACACCCTTAAATCATTCCCTTAGATAAGGGGAAATCATGCCTTAAGTATCATACTTAAAGGGTTACTTCAGCGATTAGCATATGGCTTTGTATCAGTAGAAACCCTGGAGTATATTCAAATGATTGTGCTTTCCCCCCTCATATCTCCCTGAGACAAGAGATTTATGCATTTTATTTCTGGAAAAATTCCTCCTATGATGCAAATTGACGATTTTTGCATCATAGGAGGAATGTTTGCCCAAAGGCTAAAGACTACAGCCAGCAGAGGGAGCCATTACCGCATGTTTTGAATCCACGCATGGGGGATGGGAGATAACACTCAGCTTGCAGGGAGAGCTCAGCTCAGCTACAGGCACTCATTTAAACGGAGCTATGGTGAGCAATGTAAGTCTTTTAACTTCTCAAATTAATTTCTATGAAAGTTAAGCTTGTAAAGGCATGAACTGAAAAGCGCCAGACTGAACTCGCGTTGTGAATGTATGCCGCGAGTGTAGTCGCGATTACCTCAGCTCTCATCACTCGTGCAGTTAGTGCTCAGTGCTGTAATACTCGCGCGGAGACTCACTCATTATATTGAACAGACACGTTCAGGTTTTATTTGTAGTGTCTTCTCTAACTTAGTCACTGTCATCAAGTTGGTGGCGCTGGGAATGGCACAGGGCAGCGAAGCATTCTGGGAATTGTAGTCTTTCATCCCCATGGGACAAAAATGCATTTTCTGTCTTTTCTCAGTCTAGAAGACACCAAATTCAAAAATAATTTCACATTTCTACTACATTGATGACCCAGTTTAAATACAGATTCATCTTCCCAGCGCTGAAGTACCCCTTTAAGGGAAAAACTTAAGGTGTTTTATGCAACCGGGCACTGGACTTTTATTTATTTAAGGATAGCCCCTTGAGATGAACCATCTTTTTTCGAGGGGGTCCTGAGGAGAGAGAATAGAGGGCACCATGTGTCAAATTTGATTGATTGATGGGGTAATAAAAATTCCATAACCCCCCCTCCTTCCCCCCCTCCCTCCCACCGGACTGGACACCTGTTCCTGGACACAATTTCCGGACACCTGTTTTATGACTATCAGTTTGACCATCTGTTTTCTTACCACCCTCCTTCTCCTATACACCCCCCTTTCAAAGGAATTTATGACTGTTTTGGTAACTTTGTGTATGTGTGCTTTCGTAACAGTTTGAAAACAATCAAAGAATGTTTCAAATGTACTCTTGAGTGGGGTTTTGGCATAGGAATAGCAGTGACAAGTATAAGATCATGGAAATCAGTTTTTATTAAACAAAGATTGTATTTCACATACATTTTAGATGTTTTTAGATGTTTTTAAAAACGTCTCTGTTAAATACAAGGGTATGGTAGGTTTCAAGATAAAGACAAGTTAAAGTTGTTTTTCTCTTTGACATACATACAGCTTGTTAAAAAAGTCAATGTTCAATCATTTTAAAAAGTAAATATAAAGACAAGTTATAGAGTAGGTTCAAAAAGGTATATGTATTAAACATATCAAAGAAAGTATGAATAATGTTATTTCACTTACACAAGTTTCCTTTAGAAAAAAAACAATGTTTTCTTATGGAGCTCGGTGTAAAAGCGTCCTCTCTCTCCGATGACAGAAGCGGAATGAGCTGTGGGAGCGTGTGTAAAGACACACCCCCAGTCTCCGCCCCTAACACTCCCATTGATCTGGTACAACGACTAAAAGTAAAATAAAAAATAAAAGCTAAACAAATAATATTAAGTTGTTTCACATTGGATTGTAATGTTACATTTTTATTTAGTTTAGACAAAAACAATGTTTTCTTACAGAGTTCAGTGCAAAAGCATCCTCTCTCTCCGATGACAGAAGCAGAATGAACAGTTTGAGGGTGCGTAAAGTTCCCCACCCAGTCTCCGCCCCTAACATTCCCCCTAAATGCTAGAGAATGCATCAGTTTTATAATGGTAAATAAAAGTTAATAATACTAATTTTTGTTTTAACATGTGTTGTTTAGTTCAATGTAGTTTATTTATTTGTTCTTGGCTCTCTCAAGACTAATTGTTTCAACACACACACACACACACACACACACACACACACACACACACACACACACACACACACACAGCAGTGATTAAAATAAAAGCAAAATAATATTAAGTAATTTTCACATTACATTTTAACCTTACATTTTTATTTAGTTAGACAAAACAATGTTTTCCTATGGAGTTCAGTGCAAAAGCATCCTCTCCATCCGATGGCTAAATCGTCAGTGAGAGCCGGGGGTACATGCAAAATCCCCCCCAGTCTCCGCCCCTTAACACTCCCCTCAGAGCAGAAGAAAACACCCAGTCTATACAGAGGTGAAGATTTAAATAATGGTAAAATAATTAAAAACAAATAACACTTAAAATAATGGTCGTTTTTAGTTACAATTTTGTTTTATCTTTAGTTATTCCCTCTTAATTCTTTCAACTCTAATTGTCTCAAGTCTCACAGACACACACACACACACACACACAGACACACACACATACTTTTCATTAAAAGAAAATTATATTAAGTTATTTTCACATTACATTTTTATTTAGTTTAGACAAAACAATGTTTTCTTACAGAGTTCAGTGCAAACGCATCTTCTCTCCCTGATGGCTAAATCATAAGTGAGATCCGGGGGTGCGTGTAAAATCATCCCCAGTCTCCGCCCACTAACACTCCCCTCAGAGCAGAAGAATGTATCAGTTTGGAGTTCAATAATGGTTAATAATACTTATTTTTGTTTTTAACAAGTGTTGTTTAGTGCAATGTAGTTCATTTATTTGTTCTTGGCTCTTTCAAAACTAATTGTTTCAACACGCGCACACACCCACACACAGCGATTCAAAATGAATAAAACAATAAAAGCAAAACAAATAATATTAAGTTTTTCAGATTACAATTTACTGCTAAATGTTTATTTAGTTTAGACAAAACAATGGTTTCTTATACAGGCTAAAGCAAAAAACGCATCCTCTCTCCCCATTGACAGAAGTGGAATGAACAGCCTGAGGGTGTGTAAAATCCCCCCCAGTCTCCGCCTCCCCTTACACTCCCCCTCAATACAGAAGAAAACACCCAGTCTATACAGAGGTGAAGATTTAAATAATGGTAAAATAATTCAAAACAAATAATGTTTAAAATAATGGTTGTTTTTTAGTTAACATTTTTGTTTAGTTCATCATAGTTTATCTTTAGTTATTCGCTCTTAACTCTTTCAACTCTAATTGTAGTTGTAGTCTCTCTCTCTCACACACACACACACACACACAGATTTTAATTTTGGGGAAATAATTAAATTAAAGAACATTTGTAAAAAATAGTTATTAGCTTTAACAAAGTTTTTTAACCATTTTTAGTTGATCCGCGAATTGATTATCCAGTCTTTGATACGATCATCCACTTCTTCCAATGGATTAAGTTATGCTCCATTGTTTGAGCATTGAGGTAAAACATTACATTTAAAACAAATTTCAACTGTTAAAAAAGGATGTGCTTTTAAACTTTAAAAATGTGAAACGGGGTGGTAAACAATGTGATAAAGTTTGAAAAGTTTTTCACATATAGGTAAACTTTAATACTTTAAAGTGATTCAGATCTTTAAAACTAAAACGCAGTATTCAAGCATTGTAAAATGTTATCAGAAAAATAAAATGTATTCTGAAGCAGTAAAACCGATATGATTTTTTTTTTAAATGTGAAACTTTTGAGGTTAAACACTTCACTCAGGGGTTGTTTTTATTAAAAATCTTTTCACATAGGCCTACATTTGAAGAGTGGTTTCCCATTAAAACACTAAAAAACAATAAAATTGATAAAAACAACAACAAAAAAGTCAAGGTTGATGAGGGACAATGGTTTCACATGAAGTAAACAATTTCAGAAGAATTTCAAATTCAAATTTCAAACAAGATGTAATGCAAAGTTGAAATGTTCCATTGCCCCAGAGAGAAAAGGTGAACGAGAGAATATCTGCAGTGTTTTTCCCACTTTTATTAAAATTACTTATGTACCGTCACACTCGTCCGTAAGAAAAGGTAAACATTCAACTCAGGTCACAAATATAAACAAAAAAAAGAGAAAAGTTCCCTTCTATTGCTCACCTTCCACATGCGCTGTAGTCATTGCATCCCCAAATTACTGTAAGTTACTGTTAGAGTGCATAAGCATTAGAGATATTACCCAGCAGTAGTTTAAATTTGTCCAACGAGCAGTTTTTAACATTTAACATCAAATACTTTAATCTGTTCTGTTTGAGATGACATCACTCGCAAACGACACACGTTTGAAACAAGGATAGATCTGGTAGCTGCATTCCCCCCTCCCCAGCCAAAAGAAATGTAGGCCCACGCAAAGACACACGCCAGGGTGTAGATTTAAACTGTGGTAAGAGAATTAAACCAAATATTGCTTTAAAAATCATTTTAATTAATTTAAAATTTCATTTTTTGATCTTTCAAGCATCTAACCCCTAGCACAACACACACACACACACACACACACACACACACACACACACACACACACACACACACACACACACACACACACACACAGTTGAACGTCTAAACTTTTACAACATCTTACAGAATGTAAATACTTTGTATCATGCTGTTTTGGATAACGAGAAAGGATGTCTGGTCGGGGGCTGTAGAATTGGTAAAGCGTCAAAGGCTGTAAAACATGTTTTGCGATGTTTCGCATCACAGCTCTGGTACATCTGCAAGGGTTAGGCATCGTGAACTCTAGATGACATTGTGAACTTTGGTTGGCATTGCGAACCATGACATATAGCCTATATAAAATGTAGGCTTCTCTCAAGAAAACACTATAAAAACATTATTGCAACTTTTGCTTGACCAAGTACTGTTATTTTACTAAAACAAGACAAAACATAGGATATTTTGCTTACACTCAGTTATTTCAGCCATACTGTAAAAAAGAAGCTAATTTTTGAACTTTTGCAGTACAATCGACTTGTATGTTTAAGTTATTTCAACTTAGATTATGTTAAACTGACTTTAAAAAATGAGTTACATCTTGTATAACTTATTAAAAAAGTTTAACATTTCTTAACTTATTTTGATGACTTAAACCAATGTAAAAACATATGTTGTCATAACTTATTGAACATATAATTTTTTACAGTGCATTTAGTTATTGCTTTATTCAGTATTTTTCAAAACTAAAACCATTATGCTCTTAAGCATTGATTCAACAAATTGATTTAAACATTTATACACGTGTGCATGTCACAAAAGCAGAAAACCTACATTTCAAATTAATTACCCCCAAAGTGTTTAATAAAAAACCATAGGGTGCCCTTTGATTACCCAGGAGTTGTGCTAAAATCTTTGTGCATATTTGTAGACGGCTAAATATTTTGTCGGGGGCTATGTCACACCTTTGTGATGAAAAGTTCCACAATCTTGTAAAGCTAAGATAAAATTTTCAAACATGACTTTATACAGGAATTATGTGTATCTGTAACATTGATGTAAAAAAGACCAAATAACTAAGAAAAGAGGCACATTACATATTGTGAAGTACCAATTATAATCAATACACAAAATCCATTCGTGAGTAATTGTGAAAGTTTGTAAATGTGGTTTTGTAATTTATGTTTTTTATTAGTCAATTTAGAAAAGTTTTAGTCATCTTGTTCAGAAAGCAGATGACACTGTTCACATTTTGTGTTTTTAGGTGAAGACTCTTTTTAAGAGCTGTCAACATTCAGTGTTTATAGGAATAAATAAAACATGTTAAATAAAGAATTTAAGTAATATAGTCTTTCCGTTTGAGAACGTTAGATCAAATTGACATTTCGCTTAGTTCAACTTTTTACATTTCTATATGATGTGGGATCGTTCACATGAAGCATCATGATGTTTTACACTTAAAACAATTACAACGGAATGACATCTGATTATTGCACTGAAAGCTACACATTCATTACAGTCCAATGCTGTTAAACAAAAGTCCATGCTTTGGTAAAACCAAGCGGCAACCTCCCGCGATCTCTCCTGAAGCCAATACGGAAGTAATGTAAACTGTAATTCCTTAACTGGCCACTAGAGGCAGGCTCCAGAAGGGAGCAGAATCTCATTGAGCCCCATGTTAAAATTCTCAACTTTAAAGCAGAAAAAAACATGTTTACAGCCTGGTACAAATTGTGGTTTTGGCTTATAAGGCTAATTTTGATCTTCATGACAACTCTGAGGGGGGTGAATTTTTTTATAACTCATTCGTTTCCGTTATATAAAGCCTTAAGGTTCTGCATAATTAAGGGCGTGGTTACAAGTGGATAGCCATTTATCCGCCGTCTATAGTTATTGCGTCACCTCAGCTCCGCGCACATCCCGCCTTTTTGCCCATTTTCTGTTATCCGGGAGTGACACGCGTTGACTCGCTCACAAGATGGCAACGCCCAGCTCGGCCATACTTTAAGCTTCAGAACGGCTTATCAGAATCCTATGGGTGACGTCACGGACACTACGTCCATATTTTTTTACAGTCTATGGGTAAAACCCATAGACAAAATAAAACAAAATGATGTGTGTACATCATACCATGTAAATTCAAGAGCACCCAAATAACAAAATATAGCTCAAATATACACCATACAAGACAAGTGTTATTTATAATGCATACTGAAAATACATTTAGTAGGTTTGTTACAAGTTTGTAAATGTGGGTTTACAAATTATATGTTATAGTATGACACTGTTCACATTTTCTTTGTTTGTTGGAGTGTGTTCTGCTTTAGGTGAAGACGCTTCTCTGCAACAAAGCAGTGTAAGTTCATGCTATTCCTCACACGTGATGAACGCAGACCTTTCATTTAAGAAAACTTTTTTTAAATATAGGACTGAACTTTCTTTTTTAAGAAACCAGCATTTCAAATATATATATATATTTCCCCCCTAAGTTGTTTAATGTGCGCAAAATAGTTTCTTTCAACATCTTAATTGACATTAAAGGTTATAGTATGTTTTCAACTATCAAATATCACCATCTTACCATCATCATCATCATCATCATCATGCAAATAAAACGACCATAAATGTGCTAAAACTCTTTGTAAATTTTTGCTCTTCAGCTAATTTTCTGCTCGTTTGTTAGATGAACTATCCCCCCACTGCTATAATACAAATACATTTAAGAACTATGTTGCTCCACACTCTTTTAAAGGCTATGGATAAGATTAAAACATAATCTTTATACAGAAATTATGTTTGCACAAAAGTAATTTCAAGAGAGCAACTTATTAAAAAATTAAAAAATCATAAACAATTTAAAATGAATACAGAAATTCTCTCTCCTGGTCTGTTGTAAAGTTTATGCTGATTTGTAAATTACATTATTTCCAATACTCGATGACACAGTTTACATTTTTGTTTCTTTAAGTTTTTGTACAGTTGTACAGTTTGTAAAGACTATTCACTGAGCATGGTCAAACATGTTCATAGGAGTGAATTAATAACACATGAACAAATACAGCGTAAAGAGAGTTAAAGGACAGTCCTTCTACATGAGAGTGTTAAAGACTAAACTTATTATATTTCTTTTAGGACATATTTCTGATTTGTCTATGATGTGGACATGACGCCTCAACATGAAAATTGAGTCTAACCATAACTAAACAACTAATACATTTCTAAATATTAAAACTTTTCGAACTATTTGCACTTAAAGCTATGCATCTCGCAGCAGTCATGGATTCACATTTCTTTTGTGAATGTCTCTTAATTAACAGCAGTAAAGTAAATGAATTACTGTTGATAAGTAGCCATTTTATTTGGCTAAATTCGCTCCACACCATTATTATAACACCTGCGTTTTAGGTGTCTGTCTATTAGGCCTTGTGCAAAAACAGACATGTGTTTTATGCTTTAATATTTTGTCTCTCTTTACAAGAAAATGGTAAACATATGGTAAGCTGTTTTATGTTTTAACATATCATACACTTCAATAGTTAGCCAGGAACTGCAAGTGAAATAATTTACAGTAATGTGAAAAACTCAGTCAGTGACATCAAAATTTACAAAAGTCACAAAGTTTTTATAGTAGTATACTCACTGACTCTGAAACATACCAAAAATTTTACAGAGGTAACTTTACATCTGATTTTGTTTGCATTTCTCCTGAAACACACTGCTTTTGAAATTGTTTACCAATTTTTAACATCACCATGCTCAATGTAATGCATCTATTCTTTACACTTTGCAAGGAAGAAATATTTTTTTCTTGTAACACATCTATGTAGCGTTTGAACTCATTTAAGATCATTATATTATTATTCAGATAATTTTGTTTAATTATTATTATGATTTATTTATTTATTTTATTGTATTTTTACCTCCTAAGAACCAGGGTTATTCATCTTTTTACTGAATAGTCTCACTTAAGTGTATTAAAGTGTATCTTAAGTGTATTAAAGCAGCTGGTGTATTATTCGGGATTTATTGAAGTTTTTTGCAACATGTTCCATTTTCATTTTACTCAATATATTTTAATGTGCTAAAGGTCTGTATTTTAACATCTCTTAACGTTTGGTAAAAGTTAACTTAAAGCACAAAATTAAATATATCTTTACGTTTATTGTTGTGAACACCCTGTAATCTTTAAACAAAATATGTTGCCTAAATCTTTTGGTTAAATGAATAGACATCTCTCTGGTGAGATATGCAGAACTTCTCTGTGATGCTACTTCTGTTTTCACCGTGGCCTTAATCCTATATAGATGTTTATGACTTCCTGATGATCCCTCCCCTATACACCACACTCCAGTGGGGAGGACTGGGCCCATCAGGCTTCCTGATAATCTCACAGAGATACACAGAGCTCAGTTGATCTCTTAACCGAGTTGTCCTATCTGTTCAGTGGGTACCAATATCAGATTTTACAGCGTGGACTCCTGTGCTACAGCAAATTTTTGGTTGAAGGAACATTGTCTGTTGTTACATGGACTGCCAAAGTCATCTTCAACGTTCCTATTTTTCTGAACCTGATGCAAACAGAGCTTCTGCAACTAATAACACTTTAGGGGATCTGACCATAAACCCAAACTTCAAAGCCTTAAAGGCCTGGACAATTTTTCTGCAAGGACTCTAGAAACTATTCAAATTATTGCACAGTTTATATTGGACGCAAAGTTGAATTTTGAAGAAGTTGTGTGGATTTCTGGAATGGCTATGGGAAAACTGATGGTAATGTCTAAGATAATGATGATAATGCCACCAGTAATGTCATTATTATTGCTTGACTGCTTGTATCTAATGCCGCCATTTTACCATTTTCTTTACTACTTCAACATGTATTCATCAATATATTGTATGTGCATGAAATAAAAAAAAGTTTCATCTTAACTTGTTATTCTTTTGTATCCATGTCTGCGCTCAAAAACTGTATTACACAGCCTAACCCTGGTTCTTAGGAGGTAAAAATACAATAAAATAAATAAATAAATCATAATAAAATCTGAATTATCTGAATAATAAAATAATGATCTTAAATGAGTTCAAACACTACATAGATGTTTTACAAGAAAAAACATTTCTTCCTGACAAAGAGTAAGGAAAACACACACGCATTGAGAATGGTGATGTTAAAAATTGGTAAACAATTTCAAAAGCAGTGTGTTTCAGGAGAAATGCAAACAAAATCAGATGCATGAGACGTCTCCAAACTGTTACACGCATAAAGTTTTTGGTATGGTTTCAGAGTCAGTGAGTATACTACAGTAAAATCTTTGTGACTTGTGTAAAACTTTGTTAAGCATGCAAACACTGATAAACATGCTGGAGACAATAGCTGTTTAATATCAACTAGAACACAACTCTGATGTGACTGACTGAGTGTGTTTCACATTACTCTAAATTATTTCACTTGCAGTTCCTGGCTAATTATTGAAGTGTATGGTATGTTAAAAATTAAAACAGCTTACCATATGTTTACAGTGTTCTTATAAAGAAAAACAAAATATTAAAGCATAAAACACACGTCTGTTTTTGCACAAGACCTAATAGACAGACACCTAAAAACACTGGTGTCACAATATTGGTGTGGGGTGAATTTAGCCAAATAAAATGGCTACTTATCAACAGTAATTCATTTACTTTACTGCTGTTAATTAAGAGACATACACAAAATAAATGTGTATCCATGACTGCTGCGAGATGCACAGCTTTAAGTGCAAATAGTTAGAAAAGTTTTAATAAAAGTTTGAAATGTATTAGTTGTTTAGTTAAGGTTAGACTCACTTTTCATGTTGAGGCGTCATGTCCGCATCATAGACAAATCAGAAATATGTCCTAAAAGAAATATAATTAGTTTAGTCTTAAACACTCTCATGTAGAAGGACTGTCCTTTAACTCTCTTTACGCTGTATTTGTTCATGTGTTTTTAATTCACTCCTTTGAACATGTTTGACCATGCTCAGTGAATAGTCTTTACAAACTGTGCAACTGTACAAAAACAAAAGAAACAAAAATGTAAACTGTGTCATCGAGTATTGGAAATAATGTAATGTAATTTACAAATCAGCATAAACTTTACAACAGACCAGGAGAGAGAATTTCTGTATTCATTTTAAATTGTTTATGATATTTATTTTTTAATAAGTTGCTCTCTTGAAATTACTTTTGTGCAAACATAATTTCTGTATAAAGATTATGTTTTAATCTTATCCATAGCCTTTAAAAGAGTGTGGGGGGCAACGTAGTTCTTAAATGTATTACAGCAGTGGTGGGATAGTTCATCTAACAAACGAGCAGAAAATTAGCAGAAGAGCAAAAATTTACAAAGAGTTTTAACACATATATGGTCGATTTATTTGCATGATGATGATGATGATGATGATGATGATGGTAAGATGTTTATAATAGTTGAAAACATACTATAACCTTTAATGTCAATTAAGATGTTGAAAGAAACTATTTTGCGTACATTAAACAACTTAGGGGGAAAAATATATATATATATTTGAAATGCTGGTTACTTAAAAGAGAAAGTTCAGTCATATATTTAAAAAAAGTTTTCTTAAATGAAAGGTCTGCGTTCATCACGTGTGAGGAATAGCATGAACTTACACTGCTTTGTTGCAGAGAAGTGCCTTCACCTAAAGCAGAACACACTCCAACAAACAAAGAAAATGTGAACAGTGTCATGCTATAACATAATTTGTAAACCCACATTTACAAACTTGTAACAAACCTACTAAATGTATTTTCAGTATGCATTATAAATAGCACTTGTCTTGTATGGTGTATATTTGAGCTATATTTTGTTATTTGGGTGCTCTTGAATTTACATGGTATGATGTACACACATCATTTTGTTATATTTTGTCTATGGGTTTTACCAAAGCATGGACTTTTGTTTAACAGCATTGGACTGTAATGAATGTGTAGCTTTCAGTGCAATAATCAGATGTCATTCCGTTGTAATTGTTTTAAGTGTAAAACATCATGATGCTTCATGTGAACGATCCCACATCATATAGAAATGTAAAAAGTTGCACTAAGCGAAATGTCAATTTGATCTAACGTTCTCAAACAGAAAGACTATATTACTTAAATTCTTTATTTAACATGTTTTATTTATTCCTATAAACACTGAATGTTGACAGCTCTTAAAAAGAGTCTTCACCTAAAAACACAAAATGTGAACAGTGTCATCTGCTTTCTGAACAAGATGACTAAAACTTGTCTAAATTGACTAATAAAAAACATAAATTACAAAAACCACATTTACAAACTTTCACAATTACTCACGAATGGATTTTGTGTATTGATTATAATTGGTACTTCACAATATGTACTGTGCCTCTTTTCTTAGTTATTTGGTCTTTTTTACACGGATGTTACAGATACACATAATTCCTGTATAAAGTTCATGTTTGAAAATTTTATCTTAGCTTTACAAGAGTGTGGAACTTTTCATCACAAAGGTGTGACATACCCCCGACAAAATATTTAGCCGTGTACAAATATGCACAAAGATTTTAGCACAACTCCTGGGTAATCAAAGGGTACACCCTGTGTTTTTTTAAACACTTTGGGGGTAATTCATTTGAAATGTAGGTTTTCTGCTTTTGTGACATGCACACATGTATAAATGTTTAAATCAACTCGTTGAATCAATGCTTAAGAGCATAATTGTTTTAGTTTTGAAAAATACAGAATAAAGCAATAACTATATGGCTAACTGGGAGAAAAATAACTGAGTGTAAGCAAAATATCCTATGTTTTGTCTTGTTTTAGTAAAATAACAGTACTTGGTCAAGCAAAAGTTGCAATAATGTTTTTATAGTGTTTTCTTGAGAGAAGCCTACATTTTATATAGGCTATATGTCATGGTTCGCAATGCCAACCAAAGTTCACAATGTCATCTAGAGTTCACGATGCCAAACCCTTGCAGATGTACCAGAGCTGTGATGTGAAACATCGCAAAACATCTTTAGAACATGTTTTACAGCCTTTGACGCTTTACCGATTCTACAGCCCCCCCGACCAGACATCCTTTCTCGTTATCCAAAACAGCATGATACAAAGTATTTACATTCTGTAAGATGTTGTAAAAGTTTAGACGTTCAACTGTGTGTGTGTGTGTGTGTGTGTGTGTGTGTGTGTGTGTGTGTGTGTGTGTGTGTGTGTGTTGTGCTAGGGGTTAGATGCTTGAAAGATCCAAAAATGAAATTTTAAATTAATTAAAATGATTTTTAAAGCAATATTTGGTTTAATTCTCTTACCACAGTTTAAATCTACACCCTGGCGTGTGTCTTTGCGTGGGCCTACATTTCTTTTGGCTGGGGAGGGGGGAATGCAGCTACCAGATCTATCCTTGTTTCAAACGTGTGTCGTTTGCGAGTGATGTCATCTCAAACAGAACAGATTAAAGTATTTGATGTTAAATGTTAAAAACTGCTCGTTGGACAAATTTAAACTACTGCTGGGTAATATCTCTAATACTTATGCACTCTAACAGTAACTTACAGTAATTTGGGGATGCAATGACTACAGCGCATGTGGAAGGTGAGCAATAGAAGGGAACTTTTCTCTTTTCTGTTTATATTTGTGACCTGAGTTGAATGTTTACCTTTTCTTACGGACGAGTGTGACGGTACATAAGTAATTTTAATAAAAGTGGGAAAAACACTGCAGATATTCTCTCGTTCACCTTTTCTCTCTGGGCAATGGAACATTTCAACTTTGCATTACATCTTGTTTGAAATTTGAATTTGAAATTCTTCTGAAATTGTTTACTTCATGTGAAACCATTGTCCCTCATCAACCTTGACTTTTTTGTTGTGGTTTTTATCAATTTTATTGTTTTTTAGTGTTTTAATGGGAAACCACTCTTCAAATGTAGGCCTATGTGAAAAGATTTTTAATAAAAACAACCCCTGAGTGAAGTGTTTAACCTCAAAAGTTTCACATTTAAAAAAAATCATATCGGTTTTACTGCTCCAGAATACATTTTATTTTTCTGATAACATTTTACAATGCTTGAATACTGCGTTTTAGTTTTAAAAATCTGAATCACTTTAAAGTATTAAAGTTTACCTATATGTGAAAAACTTTTCAAACTTTATCACATTGTTTACCACCCCGTTTCACGTTTTTAAAGTTTAAAAGCACATCCTTTTTTAACAGTTGAAATTTGTTTTAAATGTAATGTTTTACCTCAATGCTCAAACAATGGAGCATAACTTAATCCATTGGAAGAAGTGGATGATCGTATCAAAGACTGGATAATCAATTCGCGGATCAACTAAAAATGGTTAAAAAACTTTGTTAAAGCTAATAACTATTTTTTACAAATGTTCTTTAATTTAATTATTTCCCCAAAATTAAAATCTCTGTGTGTGTGTGTGTGTGTGTGTATGTGTGAGAGAGAGAGAGACTACAACTACAATTAGAGTTGAAAGAGTTAAGAGCGAATAACTAAAGATAAACTATGATGAACTAAACAAAAATGTTAACTAAAAAACAACCATTATTTTAAACATTATTTGTTTTGAATTATTTTACCATTATTTAAATCTTCACCTCTGTATAGACTGGGTGTTTTCTTCTGTATTGAGGGGGAGTGTAAGGGGAGGCGGAGACTGGGGGGGATTTTACACACCCTCAGGCTGTTCATTCCACTTCTGTCAATGGGGAGAGAGGATGCGTTTTTTGCTTTAGCCTGTATAAGAAACCATTGTTTTGTCTAAACTAAATAAACATTTAGCAGTAAATTGTAATCTGAAAAACTTAATATTATTTGTTTTGCTTTTATTGTTTTATTCATTTTGAATCGCTGTGTGTGGGTGTGTGCGCGTGTTGAAACAATTAGTTTTGAAAGAGCCAAGAACAAATAAATGAACTACATTGCACTAAACAACACATGTTAAAAACAAAAATAAGTATTATTAACCATTATTGAACTCCAAACTGATACATTCTTCTGCTCTGAGGGGAGTGTTAGTGGGCGGAGACTGGGGATGATTTTATACGCACCCCCGGATCTCACTTATGATTTGGCCATCAGGGAGAGAAGATGCGTTTGCACTGAACTCTGTAAGAAAACATTGTTTTGTCTAAACTAAATAAAAATGTAATGTGAAAATAACTTAATATTATGTTCTTTTAATGAAAAGTGTGTGTGTGTGTGTGTGTGTGTGTGTGTGTGTGTGTGTGTGTGTGTGTGTGTGTGTGAGACTTGAAACAATTAGAGTTGAAAGAGTTAAGAGCGAATAACTAAAGATAAAACAAAATTGTAACTAAAAACGACCATTATTTTAAGTGTTATTTGTTTTTAATTATTTTACCATTATTTAAATCTTCACCTCTGTATAGACTGGGTGTTTTCTTCTGCTCTGAGGGGAGTGTTAAGGTGCGGAGACTGGGGGGGATTTTGCATATACCCCCGGCTCTCACTGACGATTTAGCCATCGGAGGGAGAGGATGCTTTTGCACTGAACTCCATAGGAAAACATTGTTTTGTCTAACTAAATAAAAATGTAACGTTAAAATGTAATGTGAAAATTACTTAATATTATTTTGCTTTTCATTTAAGCACTGCTGTGTGTGTGTGTGTGTGTGTGTGTGTGTGTGTGTGTGTGTGTGTGTGTGTGTGTGTGTGTGTGTGTGTGTGTGTGTTGAAACAATTAGTCTTGAGAGAGCCAAGAACAAATAAATAAACTACATTGAACTAAACAACACATGTTAAAACAAACATAAGTATTATTAACTTTTATTTACCATTATTGAACTAATGCATTCTCTAGCATTGAGGGGGAGTGTTAGGGGCGGAGACTGGGTGGGGATCTTTACGCAGCCTCAAGCAGCTCATTCTGGTTCTGTCATCGGAGAGAGAGGATGCTTTTGCACTGAACTCCGTAAGAAAACATTGTTTTGTCTAAACTAAATAAAAATGGAACATTACAATCTAATGTGAAACAACTTAATATTATTTGTTTAGCTTTTATTTTTTATTTTACTTTTATTCGTTGTACCAGATCAATGGGCGTGTTGGGGGCGGAGACTGAGGGTGTGTCTTTACACACGCTCCCACAGCTCATTCCGCTTCTGTCATCGGAGAGAGAGGACGCTTTTACACCGCTTTTAAAAGCTGCATGTATGTCAAAGAGAAAAACAACTTTAACTTGTCTTTATCTTTAAACATACCATACCCTTGTATTTAACAGAGACGTTTTTAAAAACATCTAAAAACATCTAAAATGTATGTGAAATACAATCTTTGTTTAATAAAAACTGATTTCCATGATCTTATACTTGTCACTGCTATTCCTATGACATTACCCCACTCAAGAGTACATTTGAAACATTCTTTGATTGTTTTCAAACAGTTACGAAAGCACACATACACAAAGTTACCAAAACAGTCATAAATTCCTTTGAAAGGGGGGTGTATAGGAGGAGGAGGGTGGTAAGAAAACAGATGGTCAAACTGATAGTCATAAAACAGGTGTCCGGAAATTGTGTCCAGGAACAGGTGTCCAGTCCGGTGGGAGGGAGGGGGGGGGAGGAAGGGGGGTTATGGAATTTTTATTACCCCATCAATCAATCAAATTTGACACATGGTGCCCTCTATTCTCTCTCTCTGAGGCACAAAGATAGCTGTACAACATCATAATACATCCCACATTTTACAACAACAACAACAAAAAAAAACAAACAAACAAACAAACATACCCAATAAAAGACTAACAATTCTCCTGCTTGACACATCCCCAACCCTGTTCCCTCAGAATCCTCACCTTTCAATGGTAACATGATTTCTTTATCATTAGATAAACATTAAGTCACTGTCCGTTATAAGATTTCACACAATTCGTAGTTATTTGGTAAACATTAATATAGCATATAAATACTTCTGATACAAATACAACATAGACATTAATCTGTAGTAGGAAAACCCAACATGGAGATAATGATATTAATAACATTTATAATATAGCACATCAGTAGCAAATACAAGATGTATTTAAATAGAAATATAATGAGGATTTATACAGTTGTAGTGTGGTTATAGAACGAAGAGCAGCTGGCAAATTAATCCAATCTGACGGACCCTTAAAGCAAAATGTCTTCTTACCAGTTTCTCTTTTAACTGCACACACAGAAAAATAGGGTGTCAAAATTGTACCTTTAGGGGTACAACAGCTTGTCGCTGGGGCAGTACCCTTAAAAGAATCAACGTTGTACCATTTTTACCACAAAAAGGTTTATAGTAGTACCTTAAGGTACGCATTTGTACTCAAAGGTACTAATATGCACCTTTTAGGAGTAAAACAGGTACAAAAATGTCCTTTTAAGGGTACTGCCCCAGTGACAAGCTAAAGGTACAATTTTGACACCCTATTTTTCTGTGTGCAGGAACTCGAAAAAAAGGAGATGTTAAATTTCTAAGGGCATGTAAGGACCTAAATGGTACCAGATGTTGTTTCAGATAATAAGGAAAATCATAATAAATGCACTTAAAGACCAAAGGAGGGGTGAAACACTCAGTTTCAGTCAATCTCATGTCAATCTTGAGTACCTATAGAGTAGTATTGCATCCTTCATATCTCCGAAAAGTCTTTAGTTTTATTATATTTGTAAAAGAAATATAGGCTGTACCAAGTCTTTTCGGAAAAAAATGAGCGCCTGGAGGCGTATCGTGTGGGCGGAGCTAAAGAATGACGATCGCAAACAAAGTGGTGACGTCCTCAAGCGTGGAGAAACCCATGGCTATCTCAGATAATAGATATGATCCAGAATCTAATTCGGAGGCTGAAATAGAAACAGCAACAGCAGGACGTCCGTCTCTGTAGTATGTACTGTATTTAGTGCCCTGTCAACATTTGTCTTTACTCTCAGTTTATGAGGACATGATTCGGTTTATGGACTATTGTATGCGACCAAACCTTAGTAGCAAGCAAAACGTTTTTTTTTTACGTCAGACTAGTGTAACGTTATACAGAGAACAACAATGAAGTCCGTTAGCGCATTTGAATGACGAAGCATGAGATCGTGTCGTTTACTGATGTTTACATACGCGACGATAAGCAACAGCACAGACATTTGAAGCAGTTTTACTCACCGGCTGCTTCCAAAGCAGGGCCGAACCTTTATCACTGGGACGGCTCCGTCAAAAACACACTTCTTGGAGTGTGGAGATCCACTTTGCGATGCGACTGAAGCATTTCTGCGTTCAAATCGGTTCAAATGCAGCGCTGCCTTCCCGGAATGCTGTGCTGAAGCGTTGAAGTCGCTGTCAAAGTGGAGGAATGAAGTGGAGCGTGGCACGGACTATAACCGACATTAGTGTTCACGGACGACTGGATCTGCAGCTGAGAGAGTGTTTACAGCCGTGCATTTCCTCTGTTGCTCTAGTCGCGCGCGCACCCTACCAGGAGAAGAGCCCGTACGGCCCGTACAAGGACCTTCCGGTCTATTAACGTCAAGTCGACCCATACTCAAAAAAAAATCTCCGAAACTTGTGAGAAACCGGAAGGAGTATTTTTAACACAGAAATACTCCATCAAACGTCCAACATTAGTTTTTGAAACTTTGTCTATGTTTAGGATGGGAATCCAAGCTTTTAACAGTGTAAAAAGCTCAGTATGCATGAAACAGCATTTCACCCCCCTTTAAGAATAACCAATTAAATGTTCTCCTTTCTTTTGGCTGCAGCCAATTAAGAGAATTATACATTAAGCAATGATGAGTGTTGTAATGACATTTCAAAACAAATCTGCATAATGAGTTGGTTAATATAGTTATAGATTTAAGAGCAGATTCTGTTGCATTCTGATAAATTACATCCCCATAATCAATTATTGGCAAAATAAGTTGCTGTACTATTCTTTTCCTAATCGTTTGTGTAAAGTTATTGATTGATCTGTAGAGCCAGTAGTGACCAAGACATGCATAGACTTTTTTAGTTATATAATCAATGTCAGGTTTAAAGGTAAGTTCTGGATCAACCCACACCCCCAGATATTAAAAAGAGTTTGTGCTTTCAAGTTGGTTTCCATCTGATAGATATTTGGTCAAGTTCTGCCGATTTGGACCCAGGCGCTTTGAAAAAAGCATACTGAAAGATTTATTATTATTTAAAATAAGATTATGCTGAGTAAGCCAAGATTGTACTTGATTAAAATCGAACTATTGTATATTATATACAATATTGTATTGTATATTATGTACATGTTTATTTGAGCTATAGATAACGGTGTCGTCAGCATATAGGTGAATTTTACATTTATCAATTATTTTAGACAAGTCATTTATGTAAATTGAAAATAGTAGGGGTCCCAGAGATGAGCCTTGTGGAACACCTTTAGTAATTATATTAGTCTCTGAAGATTTACCCTGTACCATGACAAATTGTTTTCGACAATGTAAATACGAATTGAACCAGCGCAGTACCTCTCTGGAGGCACCAATTGAGTAAAGCTTATCCAGCAAAAGATAGTGGTCAACAGTATCAAAAGCTTTGGTGAAATCTATAAAAAATTCACCGGTAGACTCTTGCTTATCAAAACCTATATAGATATCATTGGTGAGATTAAGTAAAGCTGTTGTTGTTGAGTAATTATATCTAAACCCTGATTGACAGGGAGATAAAATATTATTGTTATTAACATATGATGATAGTTGATTAAAGATAATTTTTTCAAATATCTTTTGGACAGCACATATAATTGAGATAGGCCTGTAATTGTTGATATCTGTACGATCTCCCCCTTTGAACACTGGTGTTACTCTGGCACATTTCCAAATAGACGGCAGTGAATTAGTTATTAAAGATAAATTAAAAAGCTCTACCAAAGGATACATAAGAATATAGTCAGCATATTTTATAAATTTTGCTTCAATGCCTTCAGGCCCAGCACTCGTATTGATTTTCATTTTACGTATAACTTCAAGCACTTCCTGTGGTGAAGTCATTTTAAAACAAAAAAAATGTGAGGGAGTTTCATTTTGGTAAGATGTATTCCAGTACTGTGTTGGTCGTGACTGGCTAATATTTGAGAAATGTTCAATAAAGATATAGGATATTTCTTCTGGCTTAGAGATAAAACCATCATTTACGGAGGGGGCGTTGGCGAGTCCGTAGGGCATGACCAGATACTCATAGTGGCCGGTAGGGATCACAAAGGCCGTCTTCCATTCGTCCCCCTCACGTATCCGGATGAGGTTATATGCGCTGCGGAGGTCCAACTTGGTGAACACAGTGGCACCACGGAGATAATCCAGCGCTGTGGGGATGAGAGGAAGGGGGTAACGGATTTTGACGGTGATCTTGTTTAATGCCCGGTAGTCAATGCAGGGCCGCAAGACTCCGTCCTTTTTGGCCATGAAGAAGAAGCTGGAAGCAGCAGGGGACGTAGATGGTCGGATGTAGCCCTGGTCGAGTGCCTCCTGGATGTATTCTTCCATGGCCTTCTCCTCCGGCAGGGATAGGGGATAGATCTTCCCCTTGGGCACTGGCTCACCTGGAAGCAGATCGATGGCACAGTTCCATGGCCGATGGGGAGGCAGCTTGGAAGCCCGGTGAGGGCAAAACACATCGCTAAAGGGGGCATAGCAGGGTGGAATCTTCATTGACCACTGCTCGATGGGGTTCTCGATGGACGTAGCACAGACGGGAAGCTTCCTGGAAGGAGATATGGAGGGAACAGGCAGTGCAGACAGACAGCTGGAGAAGCATTGATCGCCCCACTTTAGGATCTCACCGGACTTCCAGGAGATGACAGGGTTATGCTGCTCCAGCCATGGGCGCCCTAATATCACGTCAGCGGTGGATTCCTCCAGAACCAGTAGATGTATGTTCTCCACATGAAGGATGCCGGTCTGAATCTGCAGGGGACCGGCGAGGAGACCAACCTTACGTCGACTGAGTGGTTTTCCAGTTATGAATTCAACCTGGTAGGTGGACAGAGTGTGAGTCGTCGGGAGGCGGAGCTGACGGCAGAGGGCACCGGAGATGAAGTTCCCAGCGGAACCGGAGTCGAGGAGGGCAGAGACTGGCAAGGAGACATCGGCAGTAATGAGGTTCACAACTGTAGTTAACCCTTTAGGCGCCAGAGGTTTTTTCCTAAAATGTTCGATTTTGACATCTTAATTCCAAAAGGCTATATCTTAAAGCAGCACTAGGTAACTTTTCAACCTTCATAATATATTTTTTAAGACTCTTGTGATGATAAATCGACTTACAATAGGTTGAATGACACGTCTGCCATAGCCTGATGGGGTCTGTATTGTTTTTAATCGTACTTTTAAACTTCGGTTTTCGGGTAGTAACCCGAGAACAAAAAGAACTACAAAATTCGACTGCTTTACGGCATATACGTCACTTCCACCAACACCCACACTTCCTTACATTCAGACGTGCGAGCCCAACTTTGTTCGTCGGATAATATAGTCATGTCCGAAGCAGCACAGACACATAAGAAAGAAAAGGTTTTGTTGGAGGAAAGCAATAAGAGGAAACGAAAAAGTGATGGGATTAAAGGCAGGACGAGGATCAAAATGTGACCAGCGTTTGCTCGTCGGCGTGAGCTGAAGGAGGCGTGCCCGACCGATGCTGTCATGCTTGTTACGGTGAGCTACCACTCAAACATTGAACTGAAGTATCATATAGATTCTGTAAAACGGTAACCAATAGACTACTATAATGATGCTGGCTTGTAAACGTGAGCATCGTGATTATTTGGCGTTTGAAAAAAATAAAACCCATGAAATTATATTCATATGACATGCTGAAGCATATGCCACTGACTGTAACGTTACCTGGGATGAAGACATTTCACACGCGACGCCAGAAGAACTCGAAATCCTCTTGCAGTGTTCAGGGGAACTGTTAGTGCTGCACCGACCCGCGGGACGCTTTTATGAAGTTATTTGGCCCGCACCGCACCACTGTATATATTTTTACAACCCGCCGCGCACCCGCAACCATTAAATAGACATATGGGGTCCACGGGTTATGAGACGAGCCACGCATCACTAGCTCAGGGCTATCAGGGTTGTCATGTCAACAAATGCACGCGCGATGGCATCCCCTGTTGTAGGATTACAGAGCTTACGACAGTAGTTGAGGACATTATTTTTTCCAAACTGTAGGGGGATCCCGAGAGCAAAAGTAGCCAAGTGGGGCTTTAAAATTGATAAAAGATAGAAACTTTCTGTAAATTAGAGAAATATTAAGGAGGGCCCTAAGTTTATGTAGAGATTACATTTTCCCATCTTATTTGCATATTATGACGTCATAGCGTGGGGGCAATCTTGGATTATAGAATTTTCATGAAAAGCCACATGTTTAAATGATAAAATGCAGCACTTCTTTCCCCCCAAAATGTCCCTCAACTTCTGTGTGCTATATTGCACAATACTGCATGTTCAGGTAAATAGTAAATAGTAAACAAACTGTGTAAATCATTACTAATAAGTGGTAGAAACAAACCGAATCCATAGCGGTTTGCCTTTTGCTGTAGAGATTTTCCATTTACCACATACAGTAAGCACTCTGATTGCATATATGGGGCACATATATATTATATATGATATATTATGCATAATAGCCCCTCTGCCCCGTGTCACAGCGCGTCTGCTCGCGTCCAGATCTGCTTCACGCGCCGCCGAGTGTGCTGAGTGCACAGCCACGAACACTGTGCACTCAGCACACTTATTATCATTTTGACTCCCCACCCTGCCTCCACATTGCCCTCAAACTTGCTTATGAATACTTCGACCTCTTCTAACATACCCAGTGCCGTTAGATAAAGTCTCCACCACAATACTGTCGCCGTGATCGCGGAGAGGCGCGCGGTGAGAAGACGCGCGCTTCATGGTGAGCGCGGCAGAAATCTCCCGCGGCCGCCTCATTCCCAACACTAACACACCTGCTAACTTCGCGATGAACACTCGGACCCCGGGAAACATTATTCCCACCACTGACATTGGGCAAAGGACCATCTGCATTGGGCAAATGTTTCACCATTTGATCTTAGTGTAACGTTAGGTTTAGTTTCACTTTCAGAGTCACCGTCATCTCACATTTCCCTTCAGAATCAAGGTCCGCGAATAGAAGACCCAACACTTCATTGCGGGTAAGCTTTATTGATGCCATTAGAACATAATAATAGTAATAATAATCTAATGCAAATACTCGCTGACGTTGACAATGCTCTGATAAAACAGCTCACTCGCACGTCAGCTCCACTTTTGTTTACACTGTTTCAATGCGCTCTTGCACGTATATTTTGTATAGAATCATGATGTTTGTATGAGTCAGGGATGAAGTACAACATGTCTACCATCTGGTGGAGGGGAGGTTGAATGAAATTTGACACCCTATTTGACAAAATCGGCTGTTTTATTCAGTGACGCATCTTGTCGAGTAAACTCGACCGTGGCGCCAAGAGGGTTAAGGGCTGACTCTTGTATGAAGAAGGGTAGATCACACTCACCAAAGGACGAGGAGGGCATGTAGGACATACTGCTCCACAATACAAACATAATTCCTGCCCGATCCGTCCCCTCCATTCCGCTGGGGTTAACCGTGCATTCTCCACTTGCATGGGTTCTGATACTGGTTCTGGAGGGCTGACGGATTCTGGTCGGCAGAGGGACGGCAGGCTCGGGAACTGGCCCTGGTGTTCTTCGAGACTTGAGACTTGAGAAGAGCCTGTTCGTTCCACCTGCTGGCGGCGGCCAAGGTCCGGAACTGTAAAGCATACTCATTCACAGACATCATGTCATGTTGCTTTAAGTGATACAATTTCTCACCAACTGAAGCATCTCAGGCGGGTTTTCCGAATATGTCCTTGAAGTGAGAAAGGAAACTTGACAATGATTGTACGATGGCATATGCCATGCATATATTATCTTGAGAGTACAATGTTTCCGCCCAGTGCAGAGCCTTGCCGCTTAATTGAGACACGATGAACGCCACACGGGCACGATCATTCGGATACAAGTGCGGTTGCATCTCCAGAACCAGTGAGCACTGCAAGAGGAATCCATTGCAGTCCTCCGCCAATCCAGAGAAGGGCGCTGGTTTGGCCATGGGACTGGCGAACACAGAGGATGTGGAAGTGGTGCTGGTGGATGCGGAAGCGCTCGCCGGCGCTGAGGATGGTGTACCGGAGGGGAGAGCGCGGCGAACTGCATCCACCAGTTCTTGAAAGGGATCCTGGTGACTCATACTGGTGCTCGCGGTGTTGGTCCGGTCTTCTGTTACGGGTACAGACAGACGGAGACAAGATGTTAGTGAGTCAGGTTTATTGAGCAACCAGCAGAGTGATAACTGTGACTGAGAAGATGACGGGATGATGGATGGGTTTCTCAGGGTGCACTTCTGATGTCGTTGGAGAGGCTCAGGAGGGGAACGATGGAGAACACTGAACACACACACGCTGGACACAGGAGATCGCTGGAGACTTGGGAGAAGACGTTGGAGACAGATACGAATCTTCGAGGGAGTCCTTAAGGTGAGCACAACAGGTTAGTACCGTATAGCAAACGAGACCGGACAGTGATTGTGTGTGTGTGTGTGTGTGTGTGTGTGTGTGTGTGTCTTTTGTACTACTGGTGATGGGCGTGGTAATGTGCAGCAGGTGTGCGTGCTCAGAACTCAGGTGAGAGTGATCGCTGTGAGTCTGTGACGTGGGAGCCTGGCGTGTCTGTGACAGGTGTAGGATAATTTAATGTTTATGTCAGCGGATAGACTTAAATTAAAAATCTTTTCAATGTAAGTGAAATATTTGCAGTGCCTCCAAACTGCCACAGATTGTATTGTTTACTCAAATTTTGGCAATGCAGAAGATGATTAAGAGAAATCACATTATTTTGTCAACAGAACTTTATTTTTAAGAGCGTTATTCATTCTTTGAAAAAACAATGGACAGGAATACAATATTTGTAAAATACATTTTGCACATAATGAACACTTGTAATCCAATATTTTATTGTTGACTTTATTATTAATGGTCAGCTATGTATAGTTCAATCATGAAGCAACTAACCAGAAATTAAGCAAAACTTTGATCAACATTACTTTGTGGCAAGGTAAAGTGATTATTTAAAGATAGAAAACCAAATTACACACTATTTATTGTTAAATCTATGCAGATTTGTTTAGTCTGTATTAAGATTCAGGCTAGGACTAACAAAGTTAAATTTAGTCATGTTAACTGGACTGGATCACGTTACACCTGGAGCCCGACACTCTTCCACCATTTTTTCGGCATTGTTTGTGATATTTTTTCCAGCGACCTCCATAAGATCAGAGATCATCTCAGCGCTGTAAGAACCTTGAAATGTGGTATATTTGCTGCGCCAGTCCTCAATTTGATCAGAACAGATATTCAAATCCAAGAGATTGTCATTTTATTCAGGACTACTGTACGAGTTTAACTTACCTCCACAGTTGACCTCATTGAAGAGAGGGATGTGTATCACAGTTGGAACGTTTTGGCCTTTAAACACATAGAAGTCCTTCGGTTTCTCTATGTCCTTACTGGAAATGTTGACCTCGAGGAGAGGAATGTTTTGCTTCGTGCATGTCTTGGCAGCTTCCCTCACAGTCTGTAGAGAAAAAGCATTGCTGAAACACTGGTGTACAGTACTGATACAGCACCCATAAAAAAAAAAAAAAAAAAAAAAAAGTCTAACTGATGATGAGAGTGTGGTTTGTGACTCATGTGAATGTGAAGTGTGAAGTGCCATGTGAAGTGCCAGACGTTATAAGAAACATGCTGAGAGAAAAAAGCTCATTTACAAATATTGACTGGGCCATCAGTAACAAGAAGCATTAGACCAATGGAAAGTCACCAGTTTAAAATACATTTCAATTATGACCACCATTTACTGGCTGTCAAGATCTAAATCATGGTGTAGGATAATTTAATGTTTATTTCAGGAGATAGGCTTCCTGCACGTCTTGGCAGCTTCCCTCACAGTCTGTAGAGAAAAATCATTGCATATTTGGAAAAAAATAAACAAAAAACCTTCAGAAACAAGTTTGTGTTGTTGCAGAATGTGGGTTGTGATGGAAATATTTGACATAATGGCTTCAGAAGTGGTAAAAGGGTTATTTAACATAAAACTACAGAACGCAGACTAAGGATGTTCAGGTCAAAGACCACCCAAAAAGGTGCTTAACACAAATAGAAGTCATGATTGAACAGAAAGAAACATTTAAACAATACGGCTTAATTGCAAATCAATTTCACTCAAGTTTCCTTCACTGTGACTGGTTCTGATGATTGATTTATGTTCTAAGAGACTCATTTGGTGGTTGTGACCAGTGATCTCCTGCCCATGAATAAAACATTTCAGCAAAAGCAACTTGAGTGGTGTAAGTATACTACGTAGCTGAGGAATAGAAGTGCTAAAGATTCTGAGCTCAAGAGATCACAGCAGATAGTGTTGGAAGACTATACAGCCGTTCTCAAGGTGAGGCTGTAATGTGTTAGTATTAAGGATCCTGCAGAGACCAGCGTACGCCTGAGAAGGACTGTGAGAGAGTGTATAGATGCTAAGACCTGTGAGCTTGTGTGTTTGAGTAAACGATTGTGATTGTGAAACGGTTGTAGCGTCTCGACGGGACGCAGTCATCTTACTTCGAGAGGCGAATCACCTTAAAGTATTGAAATTACGTTCGATGTATTAGAGAAGGGAATTGCCTAGAGATACTGTAGTTTTAGATATTAATAACTGGGAGTCGTTTTAAAGTGTCATGGAAATTCTCAGTACGAATAACTAAATTCACCTGTGTCGAGCAGAAGATACCAATATAAATGGAAACATGTTTTGAAACCTGGCGGGAACGACAGCAAGGAATAGAGCCACACATACCAGCCTGAAGACGCAGTAGTCCAGTGCGTCGAGGCTACACGATGTCATGTGAAGATGTCTGTGGCGGTCGGTTTTGCCATTTTTGGCTTCTACCTACCAGAACCAAAAGCCACACTGAACAAGCAAATAAATAGTGAACAAAAAGATTAAGTTGAATTATTTCTATGTTTTTCCACAAAATTGTTTAGTTTTGTATGCTATGCATACAGACTCCCACTCAAACGCACACACCAACAGAAATGGTTTCCAGCGCTGCCCTGATTGATTTTGAAGCTACATGACGCACTGGACGTGAGGTAATAAGGCGCGCTTCTTAAAGTTTACAGTAGCTGTTGCTGATGAAAGATGCGTTACAGAGGCCAGCTAGTAGTTGCTAAGTCACTTTGATCTGAAGAGATGCTCTAGCGACTTTGTTAAAAAAGTCAAAGTTTCGTATAGTTTAAACTTTGTTATTTGTTAAAATCATCCATGTGACTGTTGGTTCAGTGGTCCAGTGGTTCAACCTTATGTAATGAAGCGATGAGAATATGCTTTGTGTGCAAAAACAAACAAACATTACTTCATTACATTAAGGTTGAACCACTGAAGTATAATGGATGGTTTTAATAAAACATTTCCTACCTTTAGGGCCTTGAAAGTGTTATTCCATTAATTAAGACGAGTTGATACATACCTCAGTGGTGTAGTCTAGATTTTTGTAGTGAGTATACTGTGATACAGGAACAAAACGTCATGGTAACAAGCGATGATTGGTAGAGTAGCAGCATGTAGACATGTTTCTTGCTCAGGACACAACAAGATTTTAGGAGTAAAAATCGCATAATCGCAACAGACAAAAAATATCGTGAACTGCAAAAAAATGCTTTTCTTACTTAGTATTTTTCGTCTTATTTCTAGTCAAAATATATAAAAATTCTTACATTAAGAAACATTTACTAGACAAGTAAAAATGATTGTCTTGTTTTTGGAAAAAAATACACAAAATTAAGAGTTTTTGCTTAAAATAAGATAATCTGCCATTGGGGTAAGAAAAATAATCTTGTTTTCTGTTTGAATTAAGACTATTTTTCTCCCCCCTTTGGCAGATTATTTAGCTTATTTTAAGCAAAAACCTCTGGTCCAGGTGACATATTCATATAACATTTAAGGATAAATATTGGTAATCAGACAGTTGGCAGCAGGGGCGTGGGACTGGGGGGATAAAGGGTACTGAGTAACCAGGGCCCAAAGCAGGGGGGGGGGGGGGGGGGGGGGGCCTTAGAAGTCAGTTTTCAATACATACACATACATGGTACGGGGGCCCAGCAAGATGGTTTGTACCCAGGGCCCAAAATTTGGTGCTACGCCCCTGGTTGGCAGCACCCAGTGACTTCCACTGTAAGACAAAATATAGACATGCATGCTGCCAACTGTCTGTTTACCAACATTTTTCAAAATATCATCTTTTGCATTAAACAGAAGAAAGAAACTCACACAGTTTTGGAACATGCTTGTTTTTAAATTCTCTAGCCTGAATTTCTGTTGACAAGGCTGGTCAGAAGTTCTCATTTCTCTCATCATCTGAAATAACAAGGAGATATAAAATTGTATTCTGTTTACCACACACACAGCTGGTTCACTATCTTTGTGGGGACTCTCCATAGGCATAATGGTTTTTATGCTGTACGTGTGTGTGTGTGTGTGTGTGTGTGTGTGTGTGTGTGTGTGTGTGTGTTGAAGGATATTTTCATTTATTTTAAGGGAATGTTTATTATTTTCATGCAAGTTGCTTATTATGATTTTAAGTATTAACCATGTTGCAGATTATGATTCACAGTCTACAATATTAAGTATACAGTATTAATTGTGTTTTTCACCATGAAGTATTAATGATTGAGTATAATGTTCATTATGTATTGATTATATTTGCTTATGATGATTTAACTTGCAGATGTGCAGATGATTTTGCAGAAGCGCTATAAAAGGTGTGAAGTGAAACTGAGGAGAAGTAGATGTGGTACGAGGTCAAGCAAGGGTGAGACAGCGGGGGTAGAGTATTTCTGAGAACCACATAGCTACAAGTGAAACTGAGGTTAAAGATGAAACAAAGATGCAGAAGGATATGTCTTATAATATGGAAAAATACCAGAGCTGTACTTTCTTTGTGTGTGTGTGGTTAACCTGTGTTCATAGAAACACTGCCTGGAGACTGATGATGCGGTACACCCAGATTGGAGGAAACGTGGTGTGGGGAGGAGATGGAAGAACAAGAATATAAACATGGATGAAAAAGTTGTGCGGCATTCAGGACTGCCCTGATGCTTATATCTGTTGTTCTGAATCCTGAGCTCAGAAACCTTTTTTACTCGCTGTTACTTTTAATAAATTTATACTTTTAATTGATAACTCGACCCCTGGCCGATCATTGAACTTGGGGTGGACTTTGGGGAATAAAAAAAAAAGTCCAACAATTTGGAGGGGGCACCCGGATCGGTCCATTGGAGATCGATCCAACAGGAGGACGCCTAAAAAAAGGACTTCAACCCTCTTCGGTTCAACACAAGCTGCGCAGCAACAAAATAAAGGTAAGCAGACACCTGTTTTAAAACAAAGATCTGCTATTGGCTATATCCAAATTATTGTGTTGAATACGAAAAAGTGTTGATGGAGTTAAATAGTAATACAAAAGCGAGTCAAAAAGGTTTTATTTAAGGTTTTATGGTTAAGTGTACTTGGCTGTACACAAAGTGCTTGGTTGCACTAAGGTTAGCATTCTTGGCTGAATGCAGGTTTTTATTTTTTATGGTTAAGTGTACTTGGCTGTACACAAAGTGCTTGGTTGCACTAAGGTTTTATTTAAGGTTTTATGGTTAAGTGTACTTGGCTGTACACAAAGTGCTTGGTTGCACTAAGGTTAGCATTCTTGGCTGAATGCAGGTTTTTATTTTTTATGGTTAAGTGTACTTGGATATACTGAGATTTACATATATAAAAAAATAAAAAATAAAAAAAGGTTAGAACCGGGAGGCACAGGAGTGCAAATCTAGGTTAAGTGGTGCAAGTGAAGAATATAGGACGGGTTGCACCGGCGTGCAGGTTGCGCAGGTGTAGAGTAGGGGCAACAAAAATTGATTAAAGAATACTGGCAATTGAAAGGTGACACATTATAAACACCAATACTGGATACATAAAATAAATAAATAAATAAATAAATAAATAAATAAATAAATAAATATATAATAATAATAATAATAATAATAATAATAATAATACATTTTAAAAAAAGGGAGAAACTTATTTTAACTAATAGACATTGTTTATTATTGATTGGATAACAGAGAACTCAGAGAAATGAAAAAAAAAAAGAGGAAAGATTATGAAGAGATAAATTTAAGGGAATAATGAGATAAAAAAGAAAGGGACAAGGAACTGAGGAATTGTTGGAATGAGTTGAAAATTCAGTATAGTTGGACAGATGAGACAATGGGGAAGGGTGATTTAGCTGTTACTAGCGCAACAAAATATGAGGGAGGCAAAGAAATGGAAGAAAGGAAAGGTAAGGAAAGAAATAGAAAAGTTAAAAGGAGGAATGAGAAAATGAACTAGAGTAGCGGCTACGGCCACAGCATTGAGCAGAACACGTGAGAAAGAGGCCAGACAAATAATGCGGGTAAATCAGAAGAGAAAATGAGCAGTACAGTAGGTCCCCCAACCCCATACAACCCATCTGCACCATTGATGGCACCAGTATATGAGATAAAGGGTGGACAAGTTAATTGTGAGGGGGGCAATGATGATGGTGAGGAAAAAGTGGTTAATGTAACTGGAGGAACGATTGAAGTTGAATTGACAGCTGACGAAAAAGATGATATGGAAAATAAGATAATTGAGGTGGTGCAGGACCAGTTGAGAAAGGAGCGAAATGAGAGGCTGAAAGAAATAGAAAGGATGGTAGAACTGGAAATGAAAGAACTGAGTAAATTACGACATGAATTGAATTATGAAAAAAAAGAAAAAAAAAGAAGGTTGAGTGATGTTGAGCAGAATAGACAAAGCAGAGAGAGGTTAAACAAGCTGGAGGAAGAACTGGATGTGGTGAGCTGCTGCTCTGAGCTGAAAAAGACAGAGGAAACGAGCAGGCTAGTGGTAGAGGTAAGTGAGTTAAGATGGTGGGGAGAGGATGTTGAGCATAACGGGGAGCAGGCAGCAGGTGTACAGAGAGAGGAAAGAGGCAGAAAGTGATATTTGGGAACAGCATGCAGGAGGCATGGAATAGAGAAGGAGGATCAGGACAGCATAAATATGATACCAGATCAAAGAGCAGAGCTTTCAATATAATGATGGCAGGAAATTATCAATGTTCACTGATGGACAAAGGTAAAGGAGAGATATATAAGCCCTGGTCACATTCTGACATAACAGCAATAGAGGCAAAATTACCAAATATTACGAAAGGGGGAGTAAAGTGGTTGACCAAATTAACTGCATTGACAAGTGGAGTGGAATTAGCTATGGGTGATGTTAGGATGCTACTTGGAAGCCTGGTGCCTACGTCAAAATTAGCAGCACTGGAAACAGATGCTGGGACTGAGGGTTTGGAGAATGACCAACCACTAATCAAATACATTTCTGATTTGAGTAGAGCATTGAAGGCACATTATCCAACCCCAGCAACAACCTACCAGAATGTTAAGTTTAAAATTAAGCCAGGAGAATCAGCCTCTGCATACTTGCACAGGTGTGAGGCGCAGTGGGAATCCCAGGTGGAAGAGAATCAAAGTGCAACTCAGGTCACTAGAGACATTTTTAGAACAGCTGTATTAGCAGGGGTATCCGTAGCTGTACAACAGGCGATGAATAACAATCCAGATATACCAGTAGCTATGGATGAAGTTGAGACATTTTGTGCATCATACAGATAGAGCGATGGAAAAAGAAGAGAAAGACAGTGGAGAAGTGGAGAAATTAAAAACACAACTATTGAGATTGCAATTAGAAGCTAAAAAGCAAAAAATAAGAAAACCCCAAAAGATGTTCAGATGAATCAACAGGTGGTTCAGCAACAACTACCCCTTACAACCATACCACAGCCGAATAAAATTCCAATGGCTCAGCCAGTAACATTTTCGAAAATGAATCAACCAATGACACACCAGGTGGGCCAGCCTCAAATGGGAGCTGGTCAACCACTAGCAATGATGGGTCAACAACCATTCCAGCCATATCAGCTGCAACCCAGGGAAGGCAGGTTTAAATCTAATAATAGGGGGCGTGGTAGACGGGGTAGAGGAGGTGGTTATGCTGCGGGCAACTCTATGGGGTGCTTTGTGTGTGGAGACACAAATCATTGGAAAAACGAATGTCCAATGCAAGGGGCTGCACCTGCAGGGGGATGGGTTCCTCTTAGAGGTGGCAGTAATGGTCGAGGCAGGCGACCTGACCCAAATACTTTCTTTTCCTCCCCAGCTCAAAGTGGGAACCAGGTGCCCACTCAATTCCCAGTGTGGGACCTGGGGGGGGATGCAGAAACATATTGACGAGGCCCACAGAGAACCTGCAGGGGGGGGGGGGGGGTTGGGGGGGCAAAGGCCGAGCCCTTACTGCAAATGATGGTCAATGGAAGGCCACTAAAGGCCCTGGTGGACACTGGGGCCACATATTCGACTGTCACGGAGGGGGCAGTGACAGCTGACATGCTGACAAACAAAATAATTAAAGTCATGGGGTTCTCTTGGGTAACAGAAACTTGGCCTATCACTAAGCCACTTCCAGTGGAGGTGGCTGAACAAAGCCTCAGTCATAACTTTCTCTACTCTACAAGGGTCCACATGCCATTGATGGGCAGAGATTTGTTAATAAAACTAGGAGCCAGCATCTTGTGTTCACCTGATGGTATAATCATCTCCTTCCCCAATGGTATGACTCACAACTGTTCGAGGGGAGGCAGTCTGTTGGATGGACAAAGCGGCCAATGGCTGCTCGCCTCAGCAAACGGAGGGGAGGGAGCTGACATATACTGGGTGGAGCTGGACCTGGGGGTTAAGCCTGATAGTTTGATTGCAGCATGCAACCTCTGGGAACCCTGGATTTCAAGTTTAGTAACTTACATACCACCTCAAGACCCTTTCATTGCACCCTAAATTATGATAGGATGTGACATAATTTATGAAGAATCTTTTAGTCTAATAGAGGGACAGAAATGGGAAGTAAAAGGACAAGGGTTATTGATAGGGAAAAGATGGGGTAGTTGGCTCAGTTTTACTAACTTCAGAACAGGAAAATTGGTACAACCTAACTGACACAGCAGATTACCTGTTGTTAGCTGCCACAACAAGGAAAGATTGTGTAGGAGGAGAAAAAAAAAATTGATATTAAAACAGCTGTTGGACTCTTGCTTTAAGGTCAGTAAGGATAAGCTACAGGTGTGCAGACAGCAGGTTACCTTCCTGGGATGTACAATTGTTGCTGGGGGAAGTGGACTGTCCTCAAATCATAGGACAGAAATCTTAAAATCATGCAAAACCCTTGACAGTCAAAGACATGTTGTCATTTTTGGGGTTAACAGGGTTTAGTAGGCACTATGTTCCAATATATGCCCACCTAACAGCACCATTGAGGAAAATGGTCAATGAAAAGGGAATGAAAAACTTTTACAGCACAGTTACAGTGGACAATGGAAGGGGAGCAATCTTTCATAGAATTGAAGCAGAAACTGTCAATGGCAGCAAACCTCCAAAGTGCAGATTACTCAAAGCCATTTTATCTAGATGTGTCAGAGACAGGAACGAGTGCGCATGGGGTCCTATTTCAGAAAGCACAGGGAAATAGGCGCATTTGCCAATATATCAGTGTGCTGCTCGATCCGGTGGAGCAGAGACAACCACCGTGTGCTAGGTTTGTGGGAGGTCTGGCCAAGGTGGTCACAAAAAGTTCACATATCGTCATGGGCCATCGGCTCACAATATCGACCAGTCATTCTGTGGTGTCGTTCATCGGCTCTGCCTCCTTCACTTTCTCACCATTGAGACAAAGATGTATGATAAAAAATTTGACAGCCCCTAACATCAGCTATACACATGAGGGAGTGAATATGGCAGAGTTGATGTGTGAAGGGGAGTTATATGACTGCTTACCAATTACTAAAAGTTGATAAAAAAATTAGACCAGACTTAAAGGCAGACAAGTTGACAGGAAAAGGGGTGATGGAACTATTTACTGACGGCTGCTGTTAAAGACATACCCCAGAGTCTTTATGTGCAGGGTATGCTGTAGTTGAGGCTGTGAATGGTCAATACTATACTAGAAAATATCTGCATCCACAGGCCTGAACTGGCTAAATGTCTTACAAATTGAACTAATGACTATTCATTCCTCTGTTAACAGATGTACAGGGTTCCCCCCATTACGAGTTATTGACTGGCCGACAATTTCCAGGTCCAGCAGCAGGACTTCAGTGTGGAGATACACTAACACTGGCTGCCAAACCATTTTTTTGATAAACTAACTTCTTTGATAAGTATTTTTCCCCTTCAGATTTCTGACAAGCTCCCTGACCCACCGCCCTGTAGCTCGGAGTGGGTCTGCCTGAGACAGTTTCGGAGGAAGTGGTCCGCCTTGCAGTGGTCTGCCCCACTGCGTGTTAAAGCCAGGACATCACATTGTGTCCAACTGGAGGGCCGTAGTGACACTTAAGGCATCTTTACACAGCAAACGCGGCACAGAAACCGATTCTGAAGCGGCATAAAATCACAAAAATGTGCATTTACACAGACCGTTTAAACCTTCTCTGAAGCGGCATAAATGCATTTACACAGGAATTAAAAATCGCGGGAAACAATGCATTGAACATTACTAATTTAAAAGGACAGTTTTACAAATTGTCATGAATAAATAATAATAATAATAATAAAAATAATGAAATAATAGGTCCATATTAAAATAAAATAAAAATAGGCTATATAATGTCCACAATAAATTATCAATGATAGTGTTTCAGGTAGGACAGCAGATTTATCAGCAAATATCAAATATAATATCAAATATCGTTAAATAAAGACTATTTGTGGAAAATAATGTTACAATGCACAATAACGGTGTCGCTGACTGGGTTAAGAGTATTTACCGTATCTGAGGGGAAATGTTGCAGTGTGTTGATTTCTTCAAAGGAAAATTACAAACGCGAACGCCCATGAATTACACAAGACGGTGGTTTGCTTAAGTTGACGATGTGAGTATCCTACATGATTTGTTTTACTTTAATTCCTATGCTGGTTTGCCTCCTCTTTCTTGACTCGGGTGAGCTGACGCTGACTGGCGCCGTGGTTGTCATGTCAACCATTTCCTTCCTTTTCAGCTATAGTGTATTACTCGCTGGGTTTGTCACAATGTTTACTTCTGTGTTATTGACCGTTATTTTCTTTTTCTTAACAAAATTGCTTCAATTGGAAAAAACACTTCAAAGAAATTATGAATTATTACATCGGGTACATCGCCGCAAAATGAAAAGAGGCCGAATTGAATTTCAAAGAGCCAGAAGGTCACTCTGGCGCAGACACAACAAACGAAAATTGTTAATAGCGTTCGCTTTCCAGGCGAGACAGCAGATGTCACCAGACCGTCGTGTGTGGGTGAAATGTCGTCCACAAGGAGATGTTTTTTGGAATGTAACGATACACAATTACAGTGACACTGATTGGGTTAGGCATTTTAGAATGACTCGAGATACTTTTATGTCCTTGGCTAATGAACTCAAACCAGCTCTGCAAAGGACGACTACAAACTGGCGAAAGCCAATTGATTACAGGCGACGACTCGCTCCTGTTATTTGGTGGTTTGCTACACCGTGTGAATACAGGACTGTGGCTGAATTGTTCGGCATTGGCGAGGCGACATTATGCAAATTAATTCGTGAAGTTTGCAGTGGAATTAAACGACTGATGCTTAGAAAATACATACATCTTCCATATGGCCCTGAACTTGAACACACATTATCTGGTTTTGCCAACCGAGGAATGCCGTACTGCGTGGGTGCTATTGACGGTACACATATTGGTATATTACACATATACACGAATTGGGGCGGCAGTGGCTCGGTGGTTCATGTAGATTGTCTACAAACCGGAAGGTTGGTGGTTCGATCCCCGGTTCCACCTGACCAAGTGTCGAGGTGTCCTTGAGCAAGACACCTAACCCCAGCTGCTCCCGATGAGCTGGATGGTGCCTTACATGGCTGACATCGCTGTCGGTGTATGAATGGGTGAATGTGAGGCAATATGTAAAGCGCTTTGGATGGCCATAGGGTCTGTTAAAAGCGCTATATAAATGCAGTCCATTTACCATTTACATATCCCCATCATATCACCAAGAGAAAACCCCGCAGACTATCATAATCGCAAAGGCTGGCATTCAATAATACTACAAGGCGTAGTAGATCACAAAATGTGGCAAGTAGTCTAACTAGAGTATCCTAAGCTTTCTTTACTTTTGGCTAATTTGTTATTTAATAATCATAATTTGTTGCACTTTGTTTAGTTTCACAGATGTTTACGTTGGGTGGCCTGGAAGGACACACAATGCTAGGGTATTGGCTAATTCGGATATTTATAGTCTTGCTGAGCATCGACAGGGTGGTTATCTTTATGCAAGAGAGGTGAGAGAAGTGCATGTAATCATAAGCAGGGCCGGAACTAAATAAATTATATCCTACTGAAGAATGGTATTAAGCGATTAATATTTTTGTTTGTTATTAAACAATTATGCAAGGCAACAAAATACAATACATTTATTAAATTATATAATAGGATATGTTATATAGTGATGCGTACAAAATATTGGCCTATACCTTTAGCCAAATTAGAGAAATTATATAGGCTAAATTCTATATTTGCACTGGATGCTAAACGAGTCTAACGCCCGTTTCACACTCCGTCTGCAGTGCGTGTGCGTTGCTGATCCGCTGTTGCATACCACAAACACAGCATTTTTTCATTATATTTTATTTAAAATCCAAAAGTTTTTACTGAACATGCCTCGTCAGAATTCCAATTCTCTTTGCTTACTCTTTAATAGAAGTCAGGTTACGTAGCCTACTACATTTAAACAACATTTTATTAAATTAATTTATTCATATTTATATAGGCCCTATAGATTTAGCTCACACAAGTGGCAAAACATTTAAACATAGTTTATAGCCTTAAATCACAAACATTTTAAATTAGAAACTTACAATAGTCTATTCAAAAACAGCCGACTCTCGTCTTTTCTTTCGTTTTTACACCCTTTTAAAAGAAATCCTGCAGGTCAAAAATAACTTTGCTTTTCACCTCCAAGAAAGTACGAGTGCTATCCATTATGGCACTTTTTTTTTAACCTAAATGCCAGGTAAGGTGTCGTTTTGTTGCTTTACTTGAGAAAAAAAGCCATGTGTTGACTTTGAAACAAGAGTATATTTTAAATGAGATGCATCTGTGGTGAAATTACTAGATTTTCGCGTCAGTACATGTTTATTTTAATGCGAACAATGTACTATCACTTTAATGCAGCAACGCAGCGCAGCAAAAAATAGACTCGGTACGAAGCGATCCGTGCTCTGCTGCAGACGCACCGCTCCTGGAACGGACTGACGGACCGCATCCGCGTGCAGTGTGAAAAATTAATTAATTACTACATATACACATATAAAACAATAAACAGATAACAGCTTTCACACTGCACGCGGGTGCGGTCCCGTCAGTCCGTTCCAGGAGCGTTGCGTCTGCAGCAGTGCACAGATCGCTTTCGTACCGAGTCTATTTTTAATTAATTAATTCATTCATTCTAATAATTAATTAATTAAATCATTTTAATTAATTAATTCATTCATTCATTCATTCATTCATTTTTAATTTATGCAGGGTTGGTCCTCCATATGCGTCACAGTAATTTTCAACATTTTGATAATTACCGGTTTGCTATTTCGTTATTGTTACTTGTAATTTCGTTTTTTGTAAATATGAACTGAATTTAGGAATGTTTATGAAAATTATGAAATTAAAAACTTAGGGTTTAGTAAACTTTTTTTGTTTTTTCGCATGCAAAGTAATCTATAGAATCCACAACCTTTGTTATTACTACTGTGAGTGTAGAAAAAAAAGTAGACAGTTTATAGTTTATAATTATGTCTTGAACTTATCTATATTGCAAAAAACGAAAGAGTAGCCTATGAGTTTCCACTATCATATCATCTTTGTCATTTACTAAAATATTGCTATTTAAGCTTAATATTCTGTTATTTTTTAAATATAATATAATAATATATATTTTTTAAAATCCCTTCAACATCCCTCCCGTGGTGCCGGCCCTGCTGTATATAGGCCTATTCAAATTTATGTATTTATTATTTTTATTTATTTAATTATTTTTGTTTTGCTTTAGCACTCTGGGCGCATTAATGACTTGGAGATTCCTCTATATGTTATTGGTGACCCGGCCTATCCCTTGAAAAGATGGCTGATCAAAGCCTTCCCTAACAGCGCTGCACTCAGCCATGAAAAGCGACACTTCAACCATCGGTTGAGCTCCGCAAGGATAGTTGTGGAGAACGCATTTGGGCGCCTTAAAGGAAGGTGGAGATGCTTGCTTAAGAGAAATGACATTAACACTAACACTGTTTCAGATGTAGTTATAGCATGCTGCGTTCTTCACAATTTCTGTGAAATTCATCGTGAACAATACCTGGACAACTGGGACTCTCCCGAAGAATGTGTGGAAAGGCCTGCAGTTGACAACAGGGAGGACAGTGCATCTGCTGTTTCTATTCGCGATGCATTGCTGACCTTCGTTTGCAGGAACTAATTGTTGTATTCATATAGTAAATACAAACTGTAAACGTGTATCATTAATTAATTCATAGAGAATGTTTAATTTAATTGTTACATTTGTTTTGTTGTTACAGACTGTTTTTAAATGTAGTAATTATTATAATTATTTTAATATACAAGATTAATACAGACAAGTACAATAGAACAGAATTCAATTAAACAAATGCTACAAATGTGATTCTAACAGAACAATAAATACAGAAAGATAATTGCAACATATTGTATATATATTATATATTAAATACACTATATATAAATAAATAATTATAAAACTATTAAAACATTTATTTCAATTGTTGATAACAAGTAATCAATTTTTTTATACTTTAACATTTCATTCTTTCAAACTGTATCTAAAATCATGCACCTTTGTACATGACAGTGCGTAAACGACCACAGACTTTTCCGTTTTGGGTGAAATCCCACAAAAAATTTATAAGTAGGTCATCACCCTTTCATAAGGCTCCTCATCACTATAACTGTGTGGCACTGTGGATGGTGCTGCATCTGGTGAGGCAACATGAACTGATGATGTTCCAGACCTCCATTGATGAGTAAAAGGATGGCGAACAGTTGACTGGGCACCACCTGGAGGAAATATACCCGTTAAGATGTTGCCAAACTGGCTAATAGCCTCCTGTTGCATTGCCCGCATCTCCCTGGTCATTTCCAATACTGTTTCTCTTTGCTGGAGTTCTGCCTCCTTCTCCCACTCCCTCTGCATTTGCAACAGTTGTTCCTCTCTGGCAAAGAATTTTTCCTCTGACTCGTTGAGGTGCTTTAGGAATGCAGAGCTCATTGCCTGAACATGGTCTGCCTTTGAACATTTTTCTTTTTTTCGCAGGGCGATGGCTTGTCATTTCTGGTGTGCCTGCAGAAAATTTAGAGAGTGGCTGTATTAAAGTTAGTTTTTTTTACTAAAAAGAATACAAATTGGCTACAATAGCCTACATGCAAGAATATCATGAACTTGTTAGAGAGACAAAGAAAATATAATTTAATCATTGTAAAACAAACATTGATATATTACCATTTTCATATAATCGAACAGTAATAAGAGACTGAAATCAGGAAACTTACTCCTTGTTGACGGACTTTCTTCATCATCCCCATCTTCAGTAGCGCTGGCAGTTGGAGATTGCGCTCTTTCTTCTGTCTGTGTCAAACATCCAACGGCATTTACTGGCAAAGCACAGGGACGATGTCCCCAGATAGTTTCGCACATATCGTAAAAAGAGAATGACTTGGGAGTCATTCCACTGGTATTGTTGTGATCTTTTATTTTAAGATAAAAACTTTTCAGACTTTTGAGCTTAGCCGTAACCTGTTTTTTGTCTCTGTGCACTCCGCAAAGTCGAAGTCTATCTGCAATTGTACAGTACACATTGCTATCTCTTAAAGTTCCGTCAATTTGCCGGTTAATCTCTTCTTCCGATCTGATTAAAAGAAGGTCTCTTACTTCTTTGTCGGACCAGTTGTTTCCTCTATTTGTAGCCATTTTATTATTATTATTATTGACTGTTGTTATTATTATTATTATTATTATTATTATTATTATTATGCTGTAATTCACGTAAAACAAACGGAGCTGTCTTGTGGTTTTGGCGTGCTTTTTGGTTGTCATGACAATCACGTAGTTTAGGGTACAAAATTCAAATAATCAAATAAGTTTCAGAAATGTTACAATACAATACAATGATAAAATAAATGTTTGCACTTAGGTAAGAATGAGAAATACTAACATACATTTTGATTTTTAACTTGGTGAGACAAATAACGAACTAACTGAATTAGTAAATCGAAAGAAAAACAAAACAAACAATAACTGGAAGAAATTCACAGTTATAATACAGTCTAGATGTAAATAATTTTTGTGAGGCAGATGTAGATTTGACATTGTGTTTGAAGATCAAATCTATGTGACCGCATTTAGCTGTGGCTATGTGTAAATCATGCCCCAAACATGGTGAGGAGGGTTTACAATTGTGATGTAAATTTGGTCCTGTTGAACAGGCAGCCAGCTGAGAATGTGAGTGAGGTGTGGTTGGCTCAACATCTTCTCCCACCAATGTTTGTGTTAGAGAGCATGATAAAGTGCAGTGACTGAATCCTGCTGTGATGAAAGCATTTTCATGGTTAATGCAATTGTAAATTAGACTGTAGCCAAAATGGCAATTCTATGCTCCTGTACATGGTTTTACTTCAGCTATATGGAAAATAGCAGAGTTTTCCACTTAGGAGACAAACAAATTCAACATAGAAACACATGAAACTTAAAATTGCTTTACAATTCTCAAGTATTAACGTTATTCCAATTTTCACAAGATACATGGCCTAGAATGCATAGCATCTACAACCTTTATCCTAAGTGTTTCATACACTTACAGTAAAGCAATCTTGTGTTTTAAAGAATAAACTTAACAAGTCTATGTGTATTTATTAACACAAACAACTATAATATGTGTTCAATGCGCACAATGCGTTAATACAATTACAAATTTGAAAATACAAACAGGATCATTGCAATTTGGATGTTTAACTATTAAACTCATTGCTATGAGGCTGCTAGCCCACTAGCCAGTGAGGTTAATAGTTGAAGGCCTTGCATGAACAATGCAGTTAACTCACTGAGAGTTTTACCTGCAAATGAGCGATAATCTTTGCCCTTAGAAAGGAATTTCCTATCTTTCTGAAAGTAAGGTGGAGGTCGACCTCGGCCCAGTGACCAGCATTTTACCTCTGAATGGCCTATTTTCTGACAGGAACTGCAAAACCTGTTCTCTTTGCCATAAGTTTGTCTGCTTTGTTCTCCTGGAGTTTGAGGATTTTCATGACTCTCTAATGCTTGAACACGAAGCGTACTGGTACATGACTCTGCGCTATTGCGGTGCTGCATCTTGGTTGAAGGTTGAAGGTTGAAGATCTTGAATCTTTGCCTTAGACTTTTCTGCTTCAGCATTTTTAGAATCAATTGCTTTACATTTAGCCTCTAGACTTGATAATAGAAATGGTGTCACAACATTATGTAGCCTTTTACAACTTATGAAGTTTAAAGCCTCAATTATTTCACCATGTTTTGATTTCTTTTGGTGTTTGCCAATTATGTCCCACCATTTAAGCATTTCATCATCTGAACTTTTAATTCCAATATACTCTTTCTTAAGTTTGGACAAGGTAGGCTCAACTTTTTCGCTCCATAAAGCAAACAATATCTCACTTTTATCAAAAATGTTCCCTTCCATCCCGAGGTGATATTCTGAATATTCTCGGATTTTACAGTAATGGGACTATTGAAGCCGTTTAAAACCTTCTTCTTGGATGAAGTTCTGTTTCATGCAATTCATAAACAATGAAAACAGACTTACCCAATCCTTAGTCAGAAGGCCAGCTTTAATCCAAACACAAGATCAATTGTGGAAAGATGTCCTCATTCTGATGAATTTCAGAAAATTCACTGCAAGGGATCCCGGGTTTCGGCACCATCTGTAAGGGTGGATCGCCTACAGTGGTTCTGACTGCAGGGTTGCCGAACGACTAAAGAAACGTTATCAGCGTGATGGTAGAAAACTGTACATTTCTTGTCTATAACCACCCACTGCAACTTATACCAACGACGGAAATAAGCGCAGTTACAATAGCAAAATATGTGGGAGAGCGTTGCTTTAATGTGACTATATTGTATTGCAATAGGGAGCACTTCAAAGTCAATACCAAACCAAAACTAGTTAGCAAATAATTTATAATTGAAAGAATTTAATGACAAAATCCGGTTATGGTTACACTTAAAAGAGTTACAAAATAGATGAATGAGATGATAAAATGTATACCATTAATCGTGCCCAGCATGTATAGAATGTTACCTGAGAGATAGGGAGAGATAGAGAGAGATAGAAAGAGAGAGAGAGAGAGAAAAAGAGAAGAGCCAAAGAAGGCCCTAGAAGAGACAGCCAGAGAAAAAGACAGCGTCAGAGGAAAGAGACCCCCAGAGAAAAAGAGAAAAGACCAGAGAAAAAGAGACCCAGAGCAACAGTTACAATCTTCTTTTATCCATCCCATGACCATGTGACTGAAACCCTGAGACATTCAAACTGACCAATCAGACAAAACTTCCCCCACTGTACTACAGGTGTGGCACCATTTGGCCTACAGGCCCTCAACATCTCTTTGTCTTTAGGAATCCCAAACAGCCCCACTGATAAGAGAGAGGGGGGTGAAACACAATAAAACAAATGTCTTTGTTCAAAGAAAAATATCAAAATATCTTTGATTATTTTGGATTCTTTCAGACTGATCGGGAAGGCTCTTGCAATGTCTGAGGGGGGCCCGGCTCACTGCAACAGACGAGAAACAAACCCCCACCGACCAATAAATGAGGAGCATCCTCAAATTGGAAAGACCGATCGGGAAGGTTCTTGCAACGTCTGAGGGGGGCCGGGCTCACTGCAACAGACGAGAAACTAACCCTAATGGCCGATAAATAAGGAGCTTCCTCAAATTAAGATGACCAATCGGGATAGCTCTTGCAATGTCTGAGGGGGGCCCGGCTCACTGCAACAAACGAAAAAACCTTACCGTCCGGAGAAAGAGCGCACAACGAGATTCAACATGCGCGAAGTTTGAAAACCGTCGATCGGGGGCTCAAGCCGCATCTGACGGGAGATTAGAATCACAGCGTCAGATGAGTGAGCCCTACCAAATTGATAAATGGGGCGTCGAAATTAAAAAGAAAGACTGACCGAGGGGGCCTACCCAGCTTCCGCCAGGAGCAGATTCCTGGCATCAGATGAGTGGGTACTATCGGCCGACGGTACGGAGAAAGAGATGGGGAAACACACGCCAGGAGAGCTTTCACAGCAGTCGATGGGAGATCAATGCTCACTGCAATCGGAAAGGGAAGCTTCACCAGACGGAAAAAGAAAAGATGGATAGTGACTGAGAGGCTCTGACGGCATCCGATGGGAGATTAAGACTCATTGCTTCCAATGGGGGAGCCTCGCCAGATGGATAAGGGAGAAAATTAGCCAGAGAAACTGAGCTCCTGTGGGAGCAGAGGGAACAGCACTGCTGTGGCAGTGGTGAAAATTAGCCAGAGAAACTGAGCTCCTGCGGGAGCAGAGGAAACAGCACTGCTGTGGCAGTGGAGAAAATTAGCCAGAGAAACTGAGCTCCTGTGGGAGCAGAGGGAACAGCACTGCTGCGGCAGTGGTGAAATTAGCCAGAGAAACTGAGCTCCTGCGGGAGCAGAGGAAACGGCACTGCTACGGCAGTGGAGAAAATTAGTCAGAGAAACTAAGCTCCTGCGGGAGCAGAGGAAACAGCACTGCTGCGGCAGTGGTTAAATTAGCCAGAGAAACTGAGCTCCTGCGGGAGCAGAGGAAACAGCACTGCTGCGGCAGTGGAGAAAATTAGCCAGAGAAACTGAGCTCCTGTGGGAGTAGAGGGAACGGCACTGCTGCGGCAGTGGAGAAAGTTTAGCCAGAGTAACTGAGCTCCGTGTGAGCAGAGGGAACAGCACTGCTGCTGCTGTGGAGAAAATTAGCCGGAGAAACAGAGCTCCTGTGGGAGCAGAGGGAACGACACTGCTGCTGCTGTGGAGAAAATTAGCTGGAGAAACTCGGCTCCTGTGGGAGCAGAGGGAACAGCACTGCTGCTGCTGTGGAGAAAATTAGCCGGAGAAACTCAGCTACTGCGGGAACTGAAGGAATGGTACTGCTGCGGCAGAAGAAAAAAATGGTTGAACAGACAAATGGAGAAACATGTTTGTATAACCAACTGAGACTTTTGAAATTACTGCTTGATTATTGCAGAATGCTCCTTTTAACTAGTATGAAGGAAATAACATATACTCCCTCACAATTGTGTGCAACAAATTACGATATAATCGTAGTACAGAAACCTTGTCATTGTATGCATTTACTTGGCATAAACGAGAACTAATCATGATTGTGAACTGCTCTGAAATAAAGCGTTGTTGTTGTGAAGGCTGTAGAATGCACAGATTCTGAATGTGAAGCTCACGTTTATTTAATGAAATCATGGCCTTTGAGGTTTGCGTAATCGTGATATACGTTTTCTTTCCCCAAAATATAAGATGGCTTAAAATAATTATTATGCTATACAATATAGCCTACTGTAAGAAATTTGTGTTATATTTAGGAAAACAGGAGCTCCAAATTTGATTGTATTTCATGAAATGCAGCTCGTCTTGCTTCGTCCGTATTCTGACTTTCAGTTTGCAAAGTCTCTGTCCGGATCAAACTGAACGAAGATTAGGTTCGTTTCTTGTGCGAAAGCGTTCTGTATGGTTTGAATTATCTGACCATTTACAGGAAGTTCCTTTTTATGTTGATGTAATGTTAAAAGCCTTATAGAAAGCCTTCTTTAGGTGAATTTTGTTTGTATGAATGGCTACAACTTCTAAAGATATTTCAAAGGAATTTCCAGTTTTTTTTATTTTTATTTTTTATTTTTTTATTTTTTTTATTTTTTTTTTAAACACGCAACCACCAATATTTCCACTTCTGGTGTCATTATAAATGTAGTACTAGTGAAGTAATTAGATGTGTTTCGTTTTCACAAAAGCTCTCTCTGTTTGCTGCAGATCATTAAACTGTTACACTGCCTTAGAAGTCTGTCCAAAATCATTGACAAAACGCTGCTTTACAAGCCATGTCTCGTAAGGCAGTGAGGCAAAGAGTCAGCTGGCTAAGTTTTTGGGAGTTACTCGCAGGAGTGACGATGCGCTGACGTCAGACGCACGTTCGTTTACGAGCCAATCAATGTCAAGAAGCAGCACACTACAATAGTAGTGGGAAGTTCGGATCCTTTTTTACTGATACGGATCTTTGAATCTTGTTTAGCAAAATGGACGAATCTTATCCCGTTAATTTAAGCAGAATCTAATTAAAATGTTACATGTTACATTTTCCAGCACGTTTAGTACTTCCCTGTACAGAACATATGCGCGTGCTCGGTAAACAAATGAACGAATCGCTCTCTGAGAAAACTCGTTGTTCAAAAGATTCGGATTAAAGATTCATACAAAATGAATGAATCGTTCGTAAACAGCATCACTACAGCAGGACGCAGTATGTCATGTAAGTTCTTTAGTGCACTCGCACAATTTGCAATGTGAAAGCAAACAAAACTAACCCAACATGTAAAAATGAATCAAAACATGAGCTTCACTTCAGACCCCGGTGCGGACTTTAAGGTGTGGAAATGTCCTGAGTCGCATATGCTTGTCAGAAGGTTGTACTCACTGTGTCCCTGTGTGACCGAGCTCATATGGGCATCAAGTTGAGACGTATTGAATCAAGGGAGAGCTGGTTCCGACTAGTGGCTTGTCTTTTTTGTGATGTACGCTGTAGCATTGTCATTATCTGAGTGATGTAGCCTCAAAATATCTGTATATTCACTTTCCCAGAAGTATAATTATTTGTTCATCGCCACGGTCACCGCGTGCGCGTCCATGATGTACGTATTCTCGTGGATTAAAAGTAACGTAGGCAAAGTACACAGCGATCGCAAGCTTGAGGTGTGCCAGTAATACATTCATTATTTTAGATCGTTTTCTATTTCTTAAGACAGAAACTGTTGTAGTTTAATGTTGCAAGTCTCTGCAGTGTGCATTCTTTGATGACCGAGTGCTGCTTTCACAGTTGACTCTGTTGTTGTGGTTCCAAAAACGCAACGTTATTAACATGCTTTTAGGACATTGATTATTGAAGTTGTTCATCGATTAGAATTGTTAGAAGACAAAATGCCAATTGTGTTTCGTAGGGAAAAGCAGAAATCTTTTACCATGAATGTTGATGAAGCGGTATGAGTTGAGTTTATAAATAGCTTAAACTTTTGTTAGGAAAATACTTGTTTCTTGAGCATTTGGAGTTAGCCTAGCAGCGTGAGTGTGCAGGTGGGGCGACCTGCCTGAAGCCATCCATGCTAAAAAAAAATGGTCAATGAGAGGAGGTAAGTCTGTAGTATAAGTACACCTCCTATCGTTGATCAGATTGATTAGCTTACCATGCTCCACCTGCTTTTAATTAGGTTTAATTATCTGACGTGCTCCCCTTGTTAATTAGGTTTGATTAGCTGACGGCTCTGTTGTTTAATTATCTGTTAGTGCTCCTCCCGAAATTAGTTAATAAAACTTCACTAAGTATACAGTATTAATTGTGTTTTTCACCATGAAGTATTAATGATTGAGTATAATGTTCATTATGTATTGATTATATTTGCTTATGATGATTTAACTTGCAGATGTGCAGATGATTTTGCAGAAGCGCTATAAAAGGTGTGAAGTGAAACTGAGGAGAAGTAGATGTGGTACGAGGTCAAGCAAGGGTGAGACAGCGGGGATAGAGTATTTCTGAGAACCACATAGCTACAAGTGAAACTGAGGTTAAAGATGAAACAAAGATGCAGAAGGATATGTCTTATAATATGGAAAAATACCAGAGCTGTACTTTCTTTGTGTGTGTGTGGTTAACCTGTGTTCATAGAAACACTGCCTGGAGACTGATGATGCGGTACACCCAGATTGGAGGAAACGTGGTGTGGGGAGGAGATGGAAGAACAAGAATATTGTTGTAATATAGTAATTTGCCAATAGGTGTCGCTGTTATACTATGCCATCTAGTGTGTCACTGCAGTTCTGTTTTCTTCCTACTTTCTGTTCTGTGGTTATAATAAAAAACATGTGAAAGCTCAACAGGTTATGGGCCCAGATCTTCGCTAAAAAAGGTTTTTACACAGGATTTTGTGTGATATAGACAGTGTTGTGGAACTCACAATGGAGGATAGACTGTTTATTGAGAAGCTGAGCGGGCCAGAGAATTGGGCAACATGGAAATTTCAAATGGAACATTTGATGAAAGCCAAAGGACTATGGGGCATGGTTATGGAGACTGACAATGTGTCAGAGGGAGCAAATGCACAGGCAAGAGCAGAATTCGAAAAACGGAAAGAAAAGGCATTTTCTGTGTTGGTGCTGAATGTGAGTACACCCCAGTTGTATCTGATAACAAGTTGCAAGACACCTAAAGAAGCGTGGGATACTCTAAAAGGGCATTTTGAGAGAGACACTCTTGCAAACAAGCTGTTTCTAAAGAAAAAATACTTCAGATGTGAAATGAAGGAAGGAGAAAGCATAACTGAACATTTGAAACAAATGAAAGAACTAACTGACCAGCTAGGAGCGATAGGTGCTGTGATTGAAGAGGAGGATCAGATTGTAACACTGCTGGGTAGTTTGCCATCAAGCTATGCTACAATTGTCACTGCACTGGAAACCAAATTGGACAATTTAACGCTGCAGTTTGTTCAGCAAGCATTAATAAATGAAGAACAAAAGCGAGTGCCTGCTGATGGTAACTATGGCGGTGCTGCATCCGGTGGCGCATCAGCGATGTCAACACAAGTTCGCGGTGATGTGCAGTCCAACTCCAAGTCAGTGAGAGCTGACAGACCCAGCTCGTGGAGATGTTACAAGTGTGGGAAAGAGGGACATATCAAGCGCGACTGTCCAAGTAAAAAAAAGAGGTATAAAACCCACAAGGCCAAAAACGTAACATGTGAACATTCAGAGGACTCGTCTGAGAGTGCTTTTATCGCTAAAGAAGCAAACCAGGATAAAATGACACAACAGATTGAGTGGTTAATTGACTCTGGAGCATCAAAGCACATGACGTGTCATGAAGAAATCCTCCAAAACTACCAGCAATTTTCAAAACTACAGTCTGTGAAACTCGGTGACGGCAGAGTGGTAGACGCCCTAGGACTTGGTAACGTTAAGCTGAGAATGACATTCAAAGTAGGTGATGTAAAAAATGTCACGATGTTTGATGTGCTGTATGTTCCAAAGTTATCTGGGAACCTCTTCTCAGTAGGAGCTGCTGTCAGAAGAGGAAATATGGTGCAGTTCAAAAATTCTCGCTGTTACATCCGTAGTAAAGATGGAGATCTTCGAGGAATGGGAACACAAAGATCTGACGGGCTGTATCAGCTGGATGTTGAGGGAAGTTCACCGAACTGTCACTGTGCGTCAAGTGCATTAGTAACAGCAAGCATGTGGCACCAGCGATTGGGACACACCACCAAAATGAAGGAACTTAAAAATCTGGTGAATGGAGTGGACTTTCCTGCAGAGAAAGAAGTTCTCTTCTGTGAAGCCTGCGTGGAAGGCAAGCTGTCTAGAAAGCCTCACAAGCCAGTGGGAGAAATCCGTTCCAAACGCAAACTGCAGCTGGTTCATAGTGATGTCTGTGGTCCAATGCAGACTGAGTCTATAGGTGGGTCAAAGTACTTTGTGACTTTTATCGATGACTATTCTAGATGTTGCAAGGTATACTTTATGAAGCAGAAGGGTGAAGTGTTTAACAAATTCAAGGAATTTGAAAAAACATTCTCCAATGAGTGCGGAGAGAAAGTGACAAGACTAAGAACTGACAATGGTGGGGAATACACATCAAAAGAATTTCAAGATTACTTGAAGGCTCAAGGTATCCATCATGAAACAACTGTGCCTCACACACCTCAGCAAAATGGGGTTGCAGAAAGAAAAAATCGGACATTAATTGAAGCAGCAAGAACCATGCTCTCTCATGCTAAATTGCCAAAGACGTACTGGGCAGAGGCTGTATCGACTGCAGTTTACATACAGAACAGGCTGCCCACATCTCTTCTGAAGCAAGAGACACCCTACCAGAGATGGTATGATAAAAAGCCAAATGTAAGTCACATGAAAGTGTTTGGTTGTGTAGCTTATGCACATGTCCCAGAAACAGAAAGAAGAAAACTGGACAAGAAGGCTGTGAAGCTTCGTTTCGTGGGATATGCCAACAATGCGAAGGGCTACCGCTTGTTCGACGAAGAAAAAAGAAGGATTCTAATTCGTCGGGATGTGATCTTCAACGAGTCAGACTTTGACTGGAAACAAGAAGTGGACATTTCTTTTTCAGAGAACGAAGTTATCATGAAAACTGACGAGACAACATCACTCGATGCTACTGTCGATGAGGCTGCTAGAGAGGCTGGCAGAATCAGAAAACCACCCAAGAGATATGGATATGATGAGTTTGCTGACCTGGTGACTGTTGATCATTATGCTGGTGTTTGTTGTGTTGCAGAACCAAGCACACTGAAAGAGGCATTGAAGAGTCCTAATGCAAGGGAATGGCAGGATGCGGCTGACTTGGAATATGAATCACTGCTGGAAAATGAGACGTGGGATTTAGTTGAACTACCAAAGGATCTGAAGGCCATAGGATCAAGATGGGTGTTCAAAGTCAAGCATCAGAGTAATGGACGAGTGGAGAGATACAAGTGCAGACTCGTTGCTAAGGGATACTCACAGAAGTATGGTGCTGATTATGATGAAACTTTTTCACCTGTGGTAAGATTTAGCTCAGTTCGTATGTTGCTGTCCTTTGCTGTCCAGAATAATCTACATGTGCATCAAATGGATGTGAAAACTGCATTTCTTAATGGACACCTGGACGAAGAAATCTACATGGAACAACCAGAGGGATACATCAGACCAGGGGAGGAACGTTTGGTATGCAAACTGAATAAGTCAATATACGGGCTGAAGCAATCCCCTCGCTGCTGGAGCAAAACCTTCACAGAGTTCATGAAGAACATTGGCTTCAAACAGAGTACATCCGACCCATGTGTGTTTGTGAGATCTCGGCAGGAGCTGGAAATATTGGCTGTGTATGTTGATGATCTGATCCTGATCACAGAGTCGATGGAAAGCATGAAAGAGCTGAAACTTGCTCTTAAGAAGCGCTACAAGATGAAGGACTTGGGAGAGCTGTCCTATATCTTGGGTATCTCTGTCATCCAAGACAAGGAAAATAACTGTGTGTTTCTTCATCAGAAGCATTACATTGAATCCATTCTTCGTAAGTATGGGATGCATGATGCTAATCCCGTTGCAACCCCAGCTGATGCAAATCTGAAGCTGAAAAGGAATGATGGTGTCAGCAAGCCTGTGAACTCAAGTACCTACCAGTCTATGGTAGGGAGTCTACTGTATGCTGCGATGGCCACACGACCTGACATAGCACAAGCAGTGAGTGTTGTATCAAAGTTCAACGCAAATCCAAGTGCTGCGCATCTGACAGCAGTGAAGAGAATCCTGCGGTACTTAAAGGGTACGTTGGAACTCGCTCTCAAATATGAGCAGTCAGAATCTGGAACTTTGATCGGATTCTCAGATGCTGACTGGGCTGGAGACCAGGACGATCGTCGCTCAACAACCGGTAATGTGTTCTTACTTGGTGGAGGAGCCGTGAGCTGGCTCAGCAAGAAACAGTCAACTGTTGCACTTTTGACAGCGGAGGCTGAGTACGTTGCACTTAGCCAATCAGCCCAGGAATGTGTCTGGCTAAGACGCCTACTGAGTGATCTTGGAATGGATGTTACGCCTGTGGTGATCCTGGAGGACAACCAAGGAGCCATTGCAATTGCAAAGAATCCAGTTGATCATTCAAGAACCAAGCACATAGACATTCGCTATCATTACATCCGTGAATGTGTGCAGAATGGACAAATACAACTTCAATATTGTCCTACAGATGACATGAAGGCAGATATCTTGACCAAGCCATTGGTAAGACAGAAGTTTGAGTATCTGAGAAGTGAGATTGGACTTTGTTTCATTTAATTCTGTTTAGTCTAATATTAAATAGACTAGACTTTGTTTAGTGCTGAATGGCAAAAGGACAAAAAAAGAAAAGAAAAAAAAGAACCTTACTAGTTTGTGTTCGTATGGTTTATTGTATATTGACACTATAAAAAAGGGAAATATTTTTTTTTGGTGTGAAAAGTAATATCATTTACTATAACATGGCTTAATACTATTGTAAAATTAAGTGGGAGTGTTGTAATATAGTAATTTGCCAATAGGTGTCGCTGTTATACTATGCCATCTAGTGTGTCACTGCAGTTCTGTTTTCTTCCTACTTCCTGTTCTGTGGTTATAATAAAAAACATGTGAAAGCTCAACAAATATAAACATGGATGAAAAAGTTGTGCGGCATTCAGGACTGCCCTGATGCTTATATCTGTTGTTCTGAATCCTGAGCTCAGAAACCTTTTTTACTCGCTGTTACTTTTAATAAATTTATACTTTTAATTGATAACTCGACTCCTGGCCGATCATTGAACTTGGGGTGGACTTTGGGGAATAAAAAAAAAAGTCCAACAGTGTGTAAACATATATTATATAAATGTAGGTAATGAACTTTGTGGCAAGGGGGGCGTGGTTCAGCGAGGTCTGCAGCGGGAGAGAGAGCCGCGGGACGAGCGGTAAGTGAGTGGGTTGGACGCAGATTAATAACACCTGTCTCTCGTTCCAGTAATAAGCGCGGAGAGGGTATAAGACATCAGTGGAACCGGAGACCGAGGAGAGAGAGAGGGACTGCTGACGCGACCCACACACGGACACTGAGTAGTGAAACACGTTGACCCGGAAGCGGAACGTTTGAACCGGAACCCGGAAGTGACTGAGAGAAATACACACTGACAAAGAAGTGTGCAGAGACTGAGTTTTTGTTTATTTAATAAAGAGCGTCAGCAGTCAAGCCGACCCCCTTATCCTCTTCCTTCCTCACAAAACGAACTTTATCACACTGGTGCCGCTGAGGGGAGACAGAGGGGGGAGAGAGAGAGAGACAGGTGTTATTAATCTGCGTCCAACCCACTCACTTACCGCTCGTCCCGCGGCTCTCTCTCCCGCTGCAGACCTCGCTGAACCACGCCCCCCTTGCCACAAACTTCTAACTATATATGAAGATAAATAAAGGTATGCATATATCTTCAAAGGTATGTTTATATAAACATATTTTATAAACTTTTGCAAACGTACCTTTATTATTAGTAAAATCATACTTATTCAATAATACAGCATGAAGACTAGCAAGTGTCTTTTTTTCTAAGAACTAGTTAATTTCTCTTAAGCCTAAGCTTAAAAATTCAGAATAAGCTGTGATTTCTCTCATTTAGGGAATATTAATAAAGGGAGTTTTTAAACTGGCAGTTTAGTTCAGAACAGGGCACAGTTCTTATGAAAAATGTGTAATGTGAAAGCTGTGATGCGGACCTGGGAGCGCACCATCATCTTTTGTATTAAACAGAAAAAAAGAAACTCACACAGTTTTGGAACAAATTAAGGGTGAGGAAATTATAACACAATTTACATTTTTGGGTGATCTATACCTTTAAGAGATACATTTAGCCTTAAATGTTATATGAAAATTGTACCTGAAACACAGGTTATCAGCTGTTATCTACCTAACTTACTGTCCCTCCAGCCTCCACTCTGACCAAGGATGCTTGTTTTTAAATTCCCTAGCCTGACTTTCTGTCGACAAGGCTGGTCAGAAGTTCTCATTTCTCTCATCATCTGAAATTAAAGGAGATATAAAATTGTATTTTGTTTACCACACACACACACACACACACACACCTGATTCACTATCTTTGTGGGGACTCTCCATAGGCATAATGGTTTTTATACTGTACATTCTTTCCCCTTACACTGGCCCTAAACCTACCCATTACACACACACAAACAAACACACAAAATGCCCCTACCCCTAAACCTACCCATTACACACACACAAACAAACACACACAATGCCCTTACCCCTAAACCTACCCATTACACACACACACACACACACACACACACACACACACACACACACACACACACACACACACACATTTATATACTTTATTTGATTCCACATTACAAGTCATTTCATTAGAGATCAAATTTTTTGAATTATCTGACAGATTAAAACACAGCAGCACATCATCATAGATTATGCAGTTCTAAGGGTAGAGGAAGCATCGCCTCTCCCAGATAAACATGCTTCCTATAGTAGCTGAGACTGAGCAAAACTTTGCCAGCTGTTTAGCCCCTGTTTTAGAAATCCCCCCAATACGAAGTCCACGGGTCGCCAGCCTGTGCACATGACCCAAACTACCAAACACTAACACTATAAGCTGGCATTTATACCCAATGTTCTCAATTATAGATACCAACGACTGATATTTCAGAGTCTTAGAGCAGTAAGAGTCCTCCATAAATAAGTCAAATGCACATGACACTTCAAATAATTTGACTGTTTTGCCATTCTGAGAGATGTTAACAATGTCTGGTGTATTTGCAATTCCTACAAAAGTGTTAGCAGGTGAATTGAACCATTTACACTGTACAGTAGTGTGTTTAAAAATCTGCTCATCAGCCGTACAGGGAATCTGAGCAGCGATGAGGTCCACGAGTCGGTCATGTCTGGCGGTATATAGTCCTTTCAGTGATGAGCAGCTGTTCATGATGTGGGCGACTGACTCCAGGTGTTGAGGAGGGTCGAGCAGCATGCAGAGAGGCGAATGGGTGGAGGGAAACCACAGAGATAAGTTATATTTAGTGGGAAGAACCTGCAGACGTGCTTTTACACAGAAAGTAAGGATCTCCTCACTGATGGTGGCATTGCTATAGATGGTGTGTGATACAGAGTGGTCCGCACAGGGCAGGTTTGCCAGCTTTCCCTGGAGCTTAAGGCTGGACCAGTACTCCATATTTTGAGCTCTTTGAGTAGACAGAATAGTCTGTCTCGATGTTCTGGGCTGGAGCAGGTGAACAATGTTATTATGGTGCAGCCTGGCCTCCACGATGACAGATGGGTCCTCTACCACCGCCTCAGAGACCTCTACAGGTGTATAATGTGAAGTCCACCTCAGGTCAGTACCTGTCCTCCAGCATAGGTCATTCAAATCCCAGGAAGCCATCTCCCCCACCGCATGCCTGCTGCACCTTCCGTCTTTTAAAATCCAGCAGTAAGGATGCTCTGGCCATTTGCCTCACACTAACATCATCACAGTTCAGCATGTTGGTGAGATGAGACTGTCTCGTGGCTGTGTACTCCCACATGCAGTTTGGAACTCCAAGCCCCCCGTCCTGTCTTTTCTGAAAGATAAAACATCTTGTGGAGTGTGTGTTGAGACAAAGCCATTTCCTAACCACATTTACAGTCTTGTTGTCCATTTCACGCAGAACTTTTTGCGGAATATGGACATTTGCAAAAAGATGTTGAATTTTAGAGAAAGCTATGTCTCTTATTGCTTGCACTTTTAGGATTACAGGAAGAGGTGATGCGTCAATGAGATCCAGTCTGGCCATAAACTGATGTGCCATGTCAGTCACTTGCAGACTCCATTCTCCAGCGATGTTAAACTTGTGGCCCAGATAGTTATAGGTCTCATGTCTAGAGTACACTCTGAGTGGCTGGGCTAAGATGCCTAAAGAGGGAGGTTGGTCTGCCTTTGACCTATACCAACGGTTGCCGCCGCTCCTCCTCTAGTAAAAGACTGCACATTTACTGTGCTTTACATGTAGGCCAGACCATATCAGGAATCTGTCAGTGCATGACAACATGTTTTTAATCACGCCTTCATCTCGAGATGTGACGACCACATCATCAGCATAGCCCTGGACTGGGTTCGGAGACAGCACGTGGGGCGGGGCATGTGCACACAGCCATTTTAGCCATTGATTTATTGCAATGATAAAGTTTACAGCACTCCATGGACAGCCAGTTTTGATTCCTACCTCCAGTGGTATTGGTCTGGTGAGATCTTTTCCACAGATCACTTGTAGGTAGGAGTCACAATACACATCCTTTATTATGTCCACGTAGATCTTCGGGAGCTGTATCTCTTCTAAAGCATCAATCATGACTCTATGAGGCAATGTGCCAAAGGCATCTCTGAAGTCAATGGAAGTTATCAAACACATAATCAGGAGTGCTGTGTGCAAACTCATATCAGAAGATTCTCTACATTTACGACGGCAGTTACGACGGGTGTTTGTTTGCGTCCGATGCGACCGGAAGTCACACACACACACACACACACACACACACACACACACACACTGCCCCTACCCCTAAACCAACCCATCACACACAGACACACATTATTTTGAGGTGCCAACCTGTTATACATGGGAGCTTTACTGTATCTTGAAGATTGATGTCTTCTGAGTTTCGGAGTTTTTACACTGGCAGTTTAGTTCAGAACAGGGCACAGTTCTTATGAAAAATTGGTAATGTGAAAGCTGTCATGTGGACCTGGGAGTGCACCAGAACCACACCATACCTGGAGGAGGAATATAGCGCGGCCCCTTTAAGAGATGCGGGTCCCCCATAGACCTTTATCACAACTTCCGCGTTTGAGACCGGAAATACGTGTTAGTTGTGGTAACGTACTTCCGCCCCGCACTTTCCACAGCTAAACAAATGGCGCAAGCGACGAGCAAATGTTATTGTAGCGTACCAGGCTGTTCTAATTACTCCCAAAAGCAGCCATATCTGTCGTTTCTTTCCTTCCCTGTTGATGGTGAAGTTCGGCGGAAATGGGTTCATGCAATTTGGCGGGATGAAGGACCAAATTTTACTATTAGAAAAGGGAGCACTTTTGTCTGCAGTAGACACTTCACAACAGATGACTACGTTTTAGGGATCACTGTTTGCCGCTTGAAACCAGAGACTGTCCCTAGCCTTTTTCTTTGGAATGAGTTCACCCCTAAAGGAAAAAGGGATTCTGTGTATGAGCGGTGCCAAAAACGGCAACCATTATCGTCGGTAGGAGTCGAGATTAATGAAATGGCAAATAAAGCTTTGAAACTGGACCACGATTATGCAACACCAACACCTGCAGGTAAGAAATTCCACCTTCTGTAATGTTATGTTTTACATACAGTTTACATAACTGGCATGATTAAATAAGGCAAATTCACTTTTGCAAAATGCCTCCATACTGTGAAATATATTTTGTTTAATAATGTTAATTTACATTATTTTTTATTATATTTTGTTTCATGTCTATTCATATTTATAATTTATTCATATTCAGTGCTATGCCTCCTCTAAATATATAATTATATATATATATATATATATATATATATATATATATATATATATATATATATATATATATATATTGAAGGGGGGAGTGGGCCGACACCCTTGCCTCTTCATCATATGCATCTTCATCATATGCATCTTATCCTTTTGAAAAAATAATGAATTACTGACAATCAATTTTATTTGATCATTAATACATTTAACTATTATTTAATATGATTTTGACTCTATGTCTGCTGTATGGTGTCTAATTTGCTTTCCAGAGACGGTCTGACAAAGACAGTCTGTGCCCTGACATAGATAGCCTGACCTCTATCTCTGGGTCCTGACCAACAGGGCCTTGGAGAGAAAGTTAGAACTTCCAAGAGGTGAATCCTGCCTGTTGTTAGTAACCCCAGGACAGGAAGGGGTGGGAGGATTTGAGTCTCCCAATTGTGATTTCTTCCTATTTATATAGTGTGATTTTTCCCATTGATAGAAGTACATTTTTGTCTTTATATTTCTTTATATTTCTTTATATTTCTTTATAGAATGAGGTAGATGACATTAGTCATACTTTTCTTTCTGGAGATGTGTTTGTCATGTGGTGTTGATATCGTGTTCTGTTGATAAGCTCACTGCTGCGCTAACCTTGGAGGAGAGATGTGCCCTAGAGTCTTGTGTGTGTGTGTTACATGTTCTGTGCAGGTCTATGGACTGGATTGGACCGCTTTTCTCACACCCTAGACCTCTTGGCGTCTTTCTAGGACTCCCCTGAAGTCAACACTACCCCAATCTTGGGGTTGTCTGATGTATACATCCTGATTAACAACAACAACATCTCCTATCTATTCTCGTGTGACACATTGTTTAGACTTTATGCCAATCAGTAATATTCCACATGTTTGTAATGATGTAAATCATGCCCTTGAAATTGGTATAACTGGTGTGGTAATTTTGTGTAGAGTAGAGTCTGGCCTGACACCGCCCTGAGAGACTCTAAAGCTGACTCTACTGATGAAACTGCAAACTATTCTTCAGTAAAATTCTCTCCGATGATTGAACATCCTGACTCCTGGTCTTCATTTCGCATATCTGGTCTATGGGTCAAAACTGTAACCCCTAACAGTTTTTGGTGGAGGATGCGCGGGCAATAATTCCTTGGTGACACCCCTGGCAAAACAACAAATAAGGTAGTATTTATTTATTTTATTGTTTGGATAAGGTTATCTGAATGGAAGATTGGTAAAGGGGAACGAGAGAGCTTCACTTCGATAGGAGTGAGGAGTTAATTATACTTGTGTGATAGTATAAAGCAAAGTCGCTGATGGCATCGTTACGGTTAACGGTAGAAGGCAGTGCATTGAAGCGTACTTAAGAAAGGGGTCCCCGGTGGGCATTGAGTGCAGTCACTACCCCTACAGGAGTACGTCCCTGGAACAGTGTGTGAGTCCAGTAGGCATCGCAAACCTGCGCCAGTCTCTTCCATTCAGATAAAGGGATCCCCTTGTTTAAACAAGTAAAATAGATTCAGGAGTTGTTTGCCAGGGGTGCATCTGGAACGATACCAAGTAGAATAAAATAAGACCTAAATTGGTAAGGACCAGTATATGTGACCAGGAGTAAAAAGGTACTTTGTGGTTTCATGAGTAGAACTCACTTCTATTCTATTAAAAACTTATTTGAGGACAAAAATAAGATTCATTGCCTTACGTTGCTAAAAACCTTTTTTGTGATCAAGAAAAGATTGTTTAGAAACCAAATAGGCGTCAGATAAACCCAAATTTATAGCCGTTTGTGCTCGCTGTAAAATGGGAGGCGTACCAATGAAATCAATCCCTAATGGGGCTAATGAGTGGTACGACCTGGATGCACGTGACAGAATAGCAAAATTAAAGGAAGTGCAGGTGGGCCATGATCAGGGAGGTTTTAATAAGGGGCTGGGAAAGTTTTGCGACAAAGTAGAAAATGCTGCCAAGTCTCTTCCTCCCTCTATCCCTACTGACTCTTACCAGGAAGTGCAGGTGGCCCCCACTCAGGGATCCGCCCCACTTCCTGATAACAGAGAGGAGGGACCGCATGAAAAGTCACGCCCAATATTGAATGCACAGATTGAAATCCCTCCCCCGTACAACCCAGAGGTTCTTTCCGCACAAGCAAAAAGTAAATTAACCACAGAGGTCAAGAATATCAGACTGTCCTCTGTTGAGGCAAATAAACCCCGAAAAAGAGTCTTTGCCGCCCCAATCCGACATTCGGAGTGGGACGACCAGAACACTGAAATGGGGGCTGGGCATGAATATGGGTCATTGACCAGACTAACCCCAGCTGAGAAAAATAGTTTGCTTGTGGGGATAGAACCTTTCAAACTGTACAGCCCAAATAAAGTTTTATGGGATAAGATAGAAGCCATTGCCAGACAACAAAATCTGGGCATTGCTGACATACAAGCACTGGTGGAAGGATTAATCCCTACCAGTAAACTGAAAGCTGTACAAACAATTAGACCCCACCCCGTTGTTCCATCAGATTGGACTGAGCACTGCGAGGCCTACTCCTCTTACAAGTATGAGGTTGAAGAAATGTTAGGTCAGGGGTCATACCCCTGGACCAGTGTAACCCAGGTCAAACAGAGAGTAGGGGAAAGCCCTTTAGAATATGCTGACCGTTTTCGCATAGCCTATGAAACTTACTGTGCTGTAAACTGTAAGCCTGAAGATTGTGATTGCTCCATTGTCCTTGAATCTGCCACAGGCAGCCTGAACGTGCTTCCCTTATCTCAATCTGGCCACCATTGTAAACAGAGATGCGCAGTGACTGATGTTGACAAAGAGACTGAAACTCAACCTGAGTGGAAGTTTTTGATTTCTAAATTTCCTGATGTTTGGGCAAACGATACATTTGATTGTGAGCTTGCCCAAGTTCAGTCACTGAGCATCCCAGGACCCATGCATGTAGCCAAACGACAATACCCTTTAAGAAATGAGGCTCGAGAAGGTGCGAAGAGTGTGGTAGACAAATTATGCAAACGGGGTATCATTATACCATGCACCTCTCCGACAAATTCACCGATATGGTCCGTGAAAAAGAGCGACAACTCTTGGGGTCTCACAATAGACTTCACCGCGTTACATGCAGCTTCTGAAAAGATGCACCCCCTTGTCATGAACCCCGCCATGATCCTTTATGAAATAGGGTCTGAACACTGTTATTTCACTGCATTGGATATGTCTAACACTTTCTGGACTTGCCCTCTAGCCAAGGAGGACCCAGGAAAGTTTGCTTTCACCTGCAGGGGTCGCCAATGGACATGGTGCCGTTTGCCACAAGGATTCTGCAACTCTCCAACCCTGTTTCATCAGGTACTGGCATCCTTCATTGATCTGGTAAGAAAGACTGTTGAAAATGATGGATCATTTGTCCTACAATATGTGGATGACATTCTGATTGCCAGCCCAAGCAAATTCAAACATTTAACTGCTGTACGAACTGTTTTGAATGCTCTGAAAGACGGGGGATTCAAAGCCAACTTGAAAAAGGCACAGCTGGCACTGCACGAAGTGACTTATTTAGGGCAGATTGTCGGGGTGCACGACCGACGAATCACTCCAGAAAGAGTCAAAGCCATCGTCGAACTTCCAAAGCCAAACATGGTTACTGGTCTAAGGCAGGTAATGGATCTTCTGAATTACTGCTGCCAGTATGTTCCTGAATATACTGAACTTTCTAAACCCCTCACAGAATCTCTTAAAGGGGGAAAACCTGGATCCGACCTGATCGACTGGACGGAGGAGATGGAGGAGGTTTTCGTGAGTATCAATGAAACTCTCACTTCCTCCCCAGCATTGAGACATGCTGACAGCAGCCAACCTTTTCACCTGTGGACATGGGTGGGAACCCGATCATACTCCGCTGCCCTTGGCCAGAGAGTTCCAGGCCGAAATTCCTATGGAATGGTAGGATATTATTCTGCTCCTATTCCTGTTTCTATGGCAGGTCAGCACACCTGCCTGCTGACATGTGACTGTGCAGAATGGGCTGTGAAAACCACGGAGGACATTGTGACACATCAAAAGGTGATACTGCACACAAGACATCAGATTTTGAAGTTACTGACAAACACTTGCTTGAGCTCTATTTTAAATCAAAGACGAGCAAAGGGGGAAATCACTCTTCTGAGGAAGAATGTGGAAATTCAAATTGACAATGAAAATGCTGTAAACCCTGCCTCCTTGCTTCCAGAAGAAGGAACTGCCCACAACTGTGTCCATCTGATCGAGAACGACAGCCAGAGCCCTCTCCAGGCCGAACCATTATCTGATGCCATGAACTTGTTTGTTGACAGGTCCAGTTTTCATGAACAAGGACAACGCTTCACAGGCTGGGCTGTGGTAAACTAACATTTACCATTTACATTTACATTATGAGGCTGTTGAATGTGACTCTCTTTCAGGGGGAGGGGCTCAGGTGGCAGATCTGGTCACTCTCACGCGTAAACTTCAATATGGCAAGGCCTTCGGGACGGTTCATGATTTCGGACCTGTGTGGAAACAACGGGGGTTCCCTACCACCCCTGGTCTACCCATCTCTCATCAAAAGCAGGTACAGAAACTCATGTCTGCCTGTGATTTTCCTGCAGAAGGAACTGTTATCAAAAGAACAGGACACTCTACTGATAACGCCCCAGAATCCAAGGGCAACCAAGCTGCTAATGCTGCTGCCAGGCTGGCTGCACAACAGACAGAGACATGCGTGAGTGTAATGGCTATCTCTCCCCAGGAGAGTGAGCCACCCCGAGACATTTATGCACAGGATAAAGATCCTAAGGTAACAGAGCAATGGACAAAACTCTGTGCACTGATGAACTCAGATGGACTTTGGAAATTCAATGAACATTTTGTCTGCCCTGTTTCTGCTCGAACCCAGCTCATGTCGTTATATCAAGGGTTGGCACATGCTGGGCCTGAGAAACTATATGCAATGATTTCTAAAACATGGTGGTGGCCAGAGATGAGAGCTTCCTGCAGGGATTTTTGCAGATGTTTAGTTTGCTTTAAGGTTAATTCTTCAGCTAAGCTAAATATCCCCTTAGGTCACGCCCCATGTCCCCAGGGTCCATGGACCCATCTTCAGATTGACTTCACTCTACCCCCTAGTGGGGGCTTTTCATACATCTTAATGATTGTTGATTTGTTCTCCAGATGGGTAGAGGCTTTCCAGTTGAAGAACTGCACTGTAGATGCAACTGCCTTGATGCATCTGCACATGCTCAAACTAACCATTGACATAACTGTTTGGATGTGTGTGTGTTCGTTCTAGTCTTTTCTATCTGTGCAGGTCCTCTTGCTGAGGAGCAAGCTGAATCCTGCCGAGGAGGACAGGAGGATGCTGACACTAACGAACAATCTGAGAAGCGAGCTGACAAAGAAACATATTGTACCTCTAATGTGAGTGGAAGGTGTGAGAGCCTCGGAATGGGGACTGGTCTTTTTAGTGGCCAGCATGTCCGTGATGAGGTGAAGAGACAAGTGTGACCCGTCAGGGAAGCATGAGTCACCACTCAACCTTCCATAGAGACCTCACTTGTAGACCAGACGTGGCGGTATTGGACCCCACATTGGTCTTAAAACGGGGGATTGAAGGGGGGAGTGGGCCGACACCCTTGCCTCTTCATCATATGCATCTTCATCATATGCATCTTATCCTTTTGAATGATTTTGAATAACCTCATGAATTAAATAATCAGTTATTATCCTTTCAAAATAATGAATTACTGACAATCAATTTTATTTGATCATTAATACATTTAACTATTATTTAATATGATTTTGACTCTATGTCTGCTGTATGGTGTCTAATTTGCTTTCCAGAGACGGTCTGACAAAGACAGTCTGTGCCCTGACATAGATAGCCTGACCTCTATCTCTGGGTCCTGACCAACAGGGCCTTGGAGAGAAAGTTAGAACTTCCAAGAGGTGAATCCTGCCTGTTGTTAGTAACCCCAGGACAGGAAGGGGTGGGAGGATTTGAGTCTCCCAATTGTGATTTCTTCCTATTTATATAGTGTGATTTTTCCCATTGATAGAAGTACATTTTTGTCTTTATATTTCTTTATATTTCTTTATAGAATGAGGTAGATGACATTAGTCATACTTTTCTTTCTGGAGATGTGTTTGTCATGTGGTGTTGATATCTTGTTCTGTTGATAAGCTCACTGCTGCGCTAACCTTGGAGGAGAGATGTGCCCTAGAGTCTTGTGTGTGTGTGTTACATGTTATGTGCAGGTCTATGGACTGGATTGGACCGCTTTTCTCACACCCTAGACCTCTTGGCGTCTTTCTAGGACTCCCCTGAAGTCAACACTACCCCAATCTTGGGGTTGTCTGATGTATACATCCTGATTAACAACAACAACATCTCCTATCTATTCTCGTGTGACACATTGTTTAGACTTTATGCCAATCAGTAGTATTCCACGTGTTTGTAATGATGTAAATCAAGCCCTTGAAATTGGTATAACTGGTGTGGTAATTTTGTGTAGAGTAGAGTCTGGCCTGACACCGCCCTGAGAGACTCTAAAGCTGACTCTACTGATGAAACTGCAAACTATTCTTCAGTAAAATTCTCTCCGATGATTGAACATCCTGACTCCTGGTCTTCATTTCGCATATCTGGTCTATGGGTCAAAACTGTAACCCCCAACAATATATATATATATATATATATATATATATATATATATATATATATATATATATATATATATATATATATATATATATATATATATATATATTATAATAATAATAATTATGATTATTATAGATTGCTTTTAAAATAAAAATATATCTATAATTTTATAAAAAAGTATTCTGTTGTATGCTAAAAAAATAGAAATGTGCACACTGCGTGATGTTTAAACTATTTTGATCTGTAACCAAAGTCTGGACAAACAGGATATCATCTTGGTCAAGGAAGACGTGTCATGTAATGCTGATTCTTTATAGCTACGTAATCTGAGATTTATGTAAATTGGCATAATTGTTCATTTCCATCAACTTTTGAAGTTGATCAAATAAATACTGTTATCCACAGGGCTTTATAATTGCACTAAATTTAACGAAGGACTGAATTAATTTGTTAATTCTCATTCACTACAGGTATTCTAGATGAGACCGTGGATTATATCCAAGACCTGGAAGCCAAGCTTAAAAAAGCTTTACCACACCCTGACCTCTTCAGCCGGTATTGTACATCAGATGACCAGATGAGATTTTACACTAAATTTCCATCAGAGCGCGTGTTTAAGATCTTCTGGGATTCCATTGCCCCATCTGCCTCTCAACTGGTCTACTGGAGTAAAGCAAAGAGGATAAGTGAAGGCACCAGTGAAAACACCAGTCCCAGTCCCCCTCGCAGCATGCCATTAATTGATGAATTTCTAATTTACTGTATGAGAGTAGCTGTTGGCACGAAGGAGCAGGTAATTGCTGACATGTTCCAGATAAGTGTAACCACTGTGAGCCGTGTGACCATCACCTGGGCCAATTACCTCTTCTTCATTCTGGGGACGCTTCCTCTTTGGGTGAGTAGGGAGAAGGTGAAGTCAGTCATGCCAGAAAAATTCAAGAAATACTGTCCCAATGTCCGTGTCATACTGGACTGCACTGAGATTGCTGTGGCGACGGCCTCTTCACTGACCCTGCAATCAGAAACCTTCTCCCACTACAAAAACAGGACAACCTTGAAGGGACTGATCGGAGTTGCTCCCAACGGTTTAGTGACATTCTTCTCACCGCTGTACATTGGAAGCATCTCTGACAAGGAGATAACAAAGATCAGCGGAATCCTTCCCTTACTTGAGTCAGGTGATGAAGTGATGGCCGACAAAGGATTTATCATCGAAGATCTCCTTTCTGGTGTTGGGGCAAAACTTATCATTCCACCCTTCAAGCGTTCAGCCCAATTTACAAGAGAGGATACTGAGAAGACACAAGCCATAGCGCGTCTCAAGATAGTGGTCGAAAGGGTCATAGGCAGAATTAAGTCCAATCACATCTGGGACTCACCTGTACCTCTCACTCTTATGGGCACTGTCAGCCAGATCTGGCACAACTGTTGTGTTATGGTGAATTTTCAAGGACCTTTGTCTTTTGAAGAAGATTGAGATCTGGAGAGTATATTGCATGTGATGTTGCATACTTATCCTGGTTTTAGGTTTGCTCTCTTTTTGTCATTGATGTATATCTGTAAATAACTGCCGCTGTCACTTCCTTTGCTGGGTAAGACACATACCATATACCTCATACTCGGGAAGGTTAAAGGGTTAGTTCACCCAAAAATGAAAATTATCCATTACGCACCCTCAAGTCATCCTAGGTGTGTATGCCATTCTTCTTTCAGACAAATAAAAGTTGAGTTATATTTAATAAAGTCCTGGCTTATCCAAGCTTTATAATGACACTGACAGTTGCTCTATTTTTGAAGTACATAAAAGTGCATAAGTCCATCCATCCATCTATCCATCCATCCCTCTCTCTCTCTCTCTCTCTCTCTCTCTCTCTCTCTCTCTCTCTCTCTCTCTCTCTATATATATATATATATATATATATTAATGCTCCACACAGCTCCGGGAGGTTAGTAAATGTCTTCTGAAGTGAATTGATGCATATATGTAAGAAAAATATTCATATTTAATACTTTATAAAGTAAATGATCTAGCTTACTCTCTGAGCTATGTGGAGCACTTTAATGATGGATAGATCAATGCACTTTTATGTATTTCAAAAATAGAGCAACAGTAAGTGTCATTATAAAGCTTGGATTAGCCAGGAATATAACTCTTGATTTTGTTTCTCTAGAAGAAGAATGGCATACACACCTAGGATGACTTGAGGGTGAGTAAAATCATGGATAATTTTCGTTTTTGGGTGAACTAACCATTTAAGGGAAGGGATCTTAAATATTGTAACAAGCACACTTCTTATTCTGCTGTAAGTGGAACAATATCATTTTGGGCTCTTGTGTACCAGAAGCGACTGATTATTTTGACATTAAAGCCATTAACTGAATAAACAACTTTTTGTTTTAAAAAAAACTAATGTCACAGTTTTTTACATTAACATAATAACTTTGCATTTTATAGTACCAGTAAGTAAGGCAAGAAGGAACATTAGTGAGGTAATGTGATAATTTATTTGACTTATTTAACTGATTAATAAATTAACTATACGGGTTAATTCAGGAACCTAAAAAATGTTAAATAAGTAAGCACAACTGATTAATAATAAAACATTCCCATTACAGCATTGCAGCAAATATTTTAAAAGACATGTGAGAGTCAAAAGATAGTGAGAAACAAGAAACTGATTGATTGATTGATTGATTCATTTACATGAAACCTGTAAATATCTAATGAAAGTTTAGGACAGTTCGGTCTTCAGTGCGAGTTAAAGTACACATCCATGTATGTGTTGTAGTAAAACAGGTCTAATTTGTCCTTCATTATGTGTATGAATGAATCATCTCCCCAAATTCTTTCAACATATACATTTGTTTGAGTGTCCGTGACAAAGTCACACCACTCAAGGCCAGTTACGGCTAATTGTCCCTGAACCTGCCAGTAGTATCGGTGTGACTGCCTCAGGCTGACATAGCCATTTTCCCTCTTAAGGTGTGTAACACGGCAACAGTTGTCAGCACAAAATTAAGTGTTACAATACTCAGAATATGCTTTAGAATAGGGCTAGGTTCGACTCTCAGGAGGATAAAAATGAATTTTAGGCCAAAAGGTGTGGAACAGCTAGCAGCCAGCACATTTATTGCACAGAAAACACAACAAAAAAACAAGTGCCAGTGACCAGAATAATACTTTGTTGTATAGTCCCAGTACAATAATCAGAAATGGGAAAATTCCATTATTCAGTCTGGGTTGTGCGTAACTGGTCCAAGAAACAAATGAAACAAAATAGAAGAAATAAGAAGATTAAAAGAAAATGTCCGAAAGTTCTCCTGGGTTCTTCTCAAAGTCAGTGTGTAGTGTAAAAATGTATCTATAAGGCCTTTTTTTCCTACTACCCGGGTAATGTGTGTATAAAGTAACAGCTTAGCTGAAATCAAATGAATCCCGCGATGGAAACGGGTCCGAGTTGAATGTCCGCAGGTCCTTCACCGAATCACAGGGTCTGGCTCGCCATAGATCGCATAACTCACACAGTTGTCACAGGATGGAATCGGGCAACAAAAAAAAAAACAGTCTACACAGAACAAAACAACTCGGTTAACATCTCTTAATGTTCACAGTGTCGTCAACAATAAACTCCTTATGAGTAAATTTAAGTCGCAAAAGCATCACTCACATGCTTCACTCACACGTGCAGCTAAGCATATTACCATCAATACACGTGAGCATACAAAACTCACCAATAAATGTGTGTCCAACACACTGTTTAACTATCTGCATTTCAAAAACTCACTTTCATGTGTAAATCGTTTTTTTTTCTCCATATATATATATATACAAAAACCTACTCAAAATTAATTTGACATGAAATGACTCAATAAATCTCCATTTGTAAAACAAAATTTCTTTCAAAGAACATCATCTTTGAACTCTGACTGTTTTTTTCATTTATCATGACATATACAACTTTCTGAACATTAATCAGCGCATTCAGTAACATTTCCTTTAACACAGAAACTCACCAGTTCGCAGAAATAAAGTCTCTCAGTTAACATCAGTCGGAAATCCTTTTGAACCACAAACACACTGCAACGATTTATATGGAAAGTTCAAAGATCTCATATTAGAACGTAATATTTATGCAGTAATGATTTTATATTTATACATTTGAAATTCAGCGCTTGATCACCTCGTGCGTACCAGCAAAGAACGGTCTTCTTCTCTTAGTCTCTGGGTGTAAGCCAACCAACTCATATAGCGACCCCTTCAGGCAAACTATGGTACTACATAGAACTGTGTTAAATTCTAGGGGGTTACATCCTCCCCTCCTGAACCTGCATGCGTCTCTGCATGTAGAATATTTATAAGAGTTCAGATGTATCAGGCGCTAGTACTCTAACTTGAGGGAAAGCATCAGCTTGAAAGGCTTGGGTGAAAGCTTGGTTTAGACCTTCTAAAAGGGAATGCATAACTAATGCCAAAGGATTTCCTGACGACTTATAATTTAGTCTATCAGGTTGTTCCCTATGTCGTGTAGAACGTCTGAGTTCTGGGATCTCTTGAGCAGGTATGTCTTTATTCCCTAGTTCATGCTCGACACTCACAGTTTCACTGTTATTGTGTTCATCTTCTCTTGCTTCATTCTCTTTTTGCTCAGCAGGTTCAGCATTATTAAGAATCAACTCCTGACTGGACTCATCATTCCCATCAATGGACTTTTCCAAGGACTTCCCAGGTAAGTTATCCTCTGCCAAGACCTCTCCAGGTAAGCAGTTCTCTTCCAGAATGTTCCCAGGTAGCACCTTTAAACAGTCCTTTCCTTTCTTCCTGGAGGTTCAAATGGCCTTGCATTAGGATTCAATGTACTCCCACTTGTATTCTCATTTGTAAGGGTGGATCGCCTACAGTGGTTCTGACTGCAGGGTTGCCGAACGACTAAAGAAATGTTATCAGCGTGATGGTAGAAAACTGTACATTTCTTGTCTATAACCACCCACTGCAACTTATACCAACGACGGAAATAAGCGCAGTTACAATAGCAAAATATGTGGGAGAGCGTTGCTTTAATGTGACTATATTGTATTGCAATAGGGAGCACTTCAAAGTCAATACCAAACCAAAACTAGTTAGCAAATCATTTATAATTGAAAGAATTTAATGACAAAATCCGGTTATGGTTACACTTAAAATAGTTACAAAATAGATGAATGAGATGATAAAACTTATACCATTAATCGTACCCAGCATATATAGAATGTTACCTGAGAGATAGGGAGAGATAGAGAGAGATAGAAAGATAGAAAGAGAGAGAAAAAGAGAGAGCAAAGAGAAGAGCCAAAGAAGGCCCTAGAAGAGACAGTCAGAGCAAAAGACAGCGTCAGAGGAAAGAGACCCCCAGAGAAAAAGAGAGAAGACCGTCAGAGCAAGAAGTCCCAGAGAAAAGACCTCGAGCAACAGTTGCAATCTTCTTTTATACATCCCTTGACCATGTGACTGAAACCCTGAGACATTCAAACTGACCAGTCAGACCAGATTTCCCCCACTGTACTACAGGTGTGGCACCATTTGGCCTACAGGCCCTCAACATCTCTTTGTCTTTAGGAATCCCAAACAGCCCCACTGATAAGAGAGAGGGGGGTGGAACACAGTAAAACAAATGTCTTTGTTCAAAGAAAAATATCAAAATATCTTTGATTATTTTGGATTCTTTCAGTCCTCCCATGGCATATTTGGCCACGCTCATAAAGTGTCCAGAGGTGACACAGAACACAAAGACATTCTTCCAGTTGTGTGTAGATGTCATCTTCAGACTTGTCGTCCAGAAATGTTGCAAAAGCAGTTTGCCAGTTTGGTCTTTGTTCTCATTGCAGTCCTGCATGGGAAGACTCCATCAAATGGTGTTGCATCCTTCTTTGATATGCAAAACGTCCATTGAATACCTCACACCTCGAGAGAACAGTCACTGAAGGTATAGAGCAAACGCTTGTCCCTCTTCCTGAGGACACAGGATGTGAACTTGTCCAGCAGGTATCCTGTGATTAAAAGAACATATAGCACCACAAAGAGCAAAAGCATACATGGCATTTGTCATTGGTCAGAAGTTTGATATGGTCAGATTTAAATGGTCTCTAGCAATAAGCCGTTAAATCGATATACTTAATAAAGTGGTCAAGGTTGAGAATAAAAGAAGATCTCACAAGCTCTTACATTGTTTCTGGAAACATTAAAAATAATTTACATTATAACAAAACAACAATCATTGCTGGTTTTAAACCCTTTTTTTCATGAAGAGTATCAACAAAGTATTCAGTGTAACCAAATACAGAGATTCAATTGAATGGATGTCCTAAAACATTGTTCCAAATCAAGTGGACAAAATTCAAATAATCAAAAAAGTTCAAAATCAAAAACATTGTTGCAAGTCAAATGGACAAAATACACATAATCATATAAGTTTCAGAAATGTTTCAAATCAAATTCATTGTTACAATACAATGATAAAATAAATGTTTGCACTTAGGTAAGAATGAGAAATACTAACGTAAATTTTGATATTTAACTTGGTGAGACAAATAATAACTAACTGAATTAGTAAATCAAAGAAAAACAAAACAAACAATAACTGGAAGAAATTCACAGTTATAATACAGTCTAGATGTAAATAATTTTTTATGAGGCAGATATAGATTTGACTTTGTGTGTGAAGATCAAATCTATGTGAATGCATTTAGCTGTGGCTATGTGTGAATCATGCCCCAAACATGGTGAGGAGGGTTTACAATTGTGATGTAAATTTGGTCCTGTTGAACAGGCAGCCAGCTGAGAATGTGAGTGAGGTGTGGTTGGCTCAACATCTCCCCCCACCAATGTTTGAGTTAGAGGGCATGATAAAGTGCAAAAGTCAGAGTGACTGAATCCTGCTGTGATGAAAACATTTTCATGGTTAATGCAATTGTAAATTACAATGTAGCCAAAATGGCAATTCTATGCTCCTGTACATGGTTTTACTTCAGCTATATGAAAAATAGCAGAGTTTTCCACTTAGGAGACAAACAAATTCCACATAGAAACACATGAAACTTAAAATTGCTTTACAATTCAAGTATTAACGTTATTCCAATTTTCACAAGATACATGTGTGGCACCATGAGAGGTTCAGGATCTTAGCATTGTGCAGGTTCCCTGGACAAACACCACTTCAACAGTTTCTTTAGTATGCAGGCGTACAATTTTTTAATGATCAAACAAAAAGAGAAGTCAAGTTCAACATCTGTTCACGACAAGACAACTTAATCCTTCTGTGGCTCCCGATCCCTCTCCTTCCACAGCCACACACCCTCGCTTATATCCTGTTCCTCATCTCATTAGCTGCACCTGTTCTCTCAGGCAGCCTGGGTTTTGTAGTCCTTAACAGGCCGCCATCTTGCCCCCTCGTGTCCACGTGGGGTACCCTGGGAAGGGTAGTTTTTACAAGACGCCCTCTTGCTCCAGCCATCTTAGAGCAATGTATCTGTCTTCTACCACACGCCCTCTTATGATGCCACATACCCCCCTCCATTGCTCTGAGGCCCTTGGTTGGCAGGCCATTGTGAAGAGGACATCTTTGCGTGAGAGGGCATCAGCATTTCCATGGTACAGTCCTGGCCTGTGGACAACAGAGAAGTTAAATGCTTGCAGACTTAGAAACCATCTAGTTATTCTGCTATTGCTCTCCTTATTCCGGGCCATCCATTGCAGCGGTTGATGGTCTGCCATTAATACAAATTTCCTCCCCAATAAGTAGTACTTGAGTGTCTCTAGTGCCCATTTAACAGCCAGACACTCCTTCTCAATGGTGGCATAATTTTTCTCGTGCTTCGCCAGTTTCCTACTGATGTAAAGTACAGGATGTTCCTCACCTTTATGTGTTTGAGACAGGACTGCTCCTAGACCCACCTCAGAGGCATCGGTCTGCACCATGAATTTTTTTGTGAAGTCTGGGGATTTCAAGATTGGTCTGGAACACAGCATCATCTTTAATTTGGAGAAGGCCTCCTCTGCCTCTTTGCTCCATCTTACCATTCTGGAGTGTCTGTTAGATGTTAGTTCTGTAATGGGTGCAACCAGACTGGAGAAGTTGGGCACAAACCTCCTGTAGTAATTGGCCAGGCCTAGGAAGGACTTTACTTGTTTCTTGGTTTGTGGTCTAGGCCAGTTTTTAATTGCCCCAACTTTGGCTTCTTGAGGTTGTACTGAGCCCCTGCCTATTGTGTAGCCTAGATACTCTGTTTCGCTGTAGGCAATCTTACATTTTTTGGGGTTTGCAGTCAAGCCTGCCTCTCTAAGGGAATCCAGTACCTTCTGTACCAATCCAAGATGGCTTTCCCAGTCTGAACTACGGATAACCACATCATCTAAATAAGCAGCGGCATACTGCTGATGGGGTTGAAGAACACGGTTCATGAGCCTTTGGAATGTGGCTGGTGCCCCGTGAAGGCCAAAGGGTAAATGCGTATAATGGTATAGCCCCTCTGGGGTTGCAAAAGCAGTCTTCTCTTTGGCATCCGGAGCCAAGGGAACTTGCCAGTAGCCTTTTGTTAGGTCTAATGTTGTAATGAAGCGGGCTTTACCTAGCCTGTCAATCAACTCATCAATGTGGGGCATAGGGTATGCATCAAACTTTGATATCTCATTTAATTTCCTAAAGTCATTGCAGAACCTTACAGTACCATCTGGCTTGGGGACCTTCACTATAGGGCTTGACCATGCACTCTGCGACTCCTCTATGACCCCCAACTCCAGCATTTTCTTCACCTCTTCCTTGATAGCTTCTCGCCTAGCCTCTGGGATTCTGTAAGGGCGCTGCTGTACAGTTTTCCCTGGAACAGTATGAATCTCATGCTGGATGATTTTAGTATGGCCTGGAACTGGGGAAAACACATTTTTGTTACGATCAACTAGCTCCATCACCTCTTGTCTTTGTTGTGGGTTTAGATCTGGGCTCACCCTGACTTCTTCTCGTGCTGAATCACTGGACTTCTTTTGGGGAAGAGAACACACCATTACGTCTCTAGGGTGCCAGCGCTTCAAGAGGTTGACATGGTATATTTGGTCAGGCTTCCTCTTGCCTGGTTGCCTAACCCTGTAGTTTACCTCCCCTACCCTTTCCATGACCTCAAAGGGTCCCTGCCAGGAGGCTAAGAATTTACACTCTACTGTGGGCACAAGTACTAACACCCGGTCTCCCGGTTGAAATTCCCTTGGCTGGGCTGGACGGTTATAAATAGCCTGCTGCTCGCGTTGTGCTTTCTCCATGTGTTCCCTAACAATGGGGTAAATGGCGGCCATTCTGTCTCTCATTTCCCCCACATGCTCAACAAAAGACCTATGGGGGCAAGGTTGTTCCTCCCATGCTTCCTTTGCTATATCCAGCAGTCCTCTTGGCTTGTATGGGTACAAAAGTTCAAAAGGGGAGAACCCTGTGGAGGCTTGCGGCACTTCTCTAATTGAGAACAACAGATAGGGTAAGAGTTGATCCCAGTTTCTGCCATCTTTGTCAATGGTCTTACGAAGCATTTGCTTAAGGGTCTTATTAAAACGTTCCACAAGTCCATCTGTCTGTGGGTGGTACACTGATGTTCTTATCTGCTTTATCTTTAGGAGGGTGCAAAGCTCTTTCATTACCCGAGACATGAACGGGGTCCCCTGGTCTGTAAGGATTTCTTTTGGGATGCCCACTCTACTACTAATCATGAATAGTTCCTTGGCAATCTGATATGTTGTGGCTTTCCTTAATGGCACCGCTTCCGGGTAGCGAGTTGCATAGTCTACCACTACCAAAATATATTGGTGACCTCGGCCGCTCTTTGGGAGTGGCCCTATAATATCCATCCCAATCCTCTCAAAAGGGGTTTCAATGATGGGTAGAGGAACCAAGGGACTACGAAAATGAGGCTTTGGAGCGGAGCGCTGACACTCCGGACAACTACGACAGTAATTCTCTACCTCCTTGTGCACCCCAGGCCAAAAGAACCGATTTAACACTCTTTCTTTGGTTTTTTCCACCCCTAAATGTGCCCCAAGCAGATGAGTGTGGGCTAACTGCAGTACTGTGGCCCTATGGGTTTGAGGAACAAGCAACTGCTCTATCGTCTCCAGTGGCGCCTCCAGAAATTTTTCATAGGGGTGGCCAGATGGGGCCACTTAAAATCTTGGGGTGGCACACCAAAACTAGAAACCATAATTTCAGAATTGTATTCTTCTGGTGTAGTAAACCGGCCTGTAGCACGTCACGACACATAATTCTGCGTCGTCTTTTACTAAAAAATATTTTTGACTTATTTACTTACCAGTAGTCTTCGTCTTCTAACGTTAACTTCTTTACACACAAAATGACTTATTTTAAATATAAAATACATATATAAAAGTCTTGGGCATGTCAAAGATTTGTAACAACTTTAGCTTTGATGCATTGTTAGTTTTTGTGCAGCATCAGATTTTTTTCTCCCTCATTTACTGTTCGTGGCTGTTTTTGCCCCATTGACTTCCATTATAGCCACAAAAAAATTATTGGAAAGCCATGACACCATATAATCATGCATTCTTGATTGTTGGTGGTTTTCCCAGTTGGGAAGAGGTAAAATGTGTAATTTTTACAGTTGATAACCAGGTGGCACCATTAACCCTTAAGATAGGCCTGTGCTGAAAAAAAAGAAGCTTAGTTTCTGGCATTTGTATAGAGTATAATAACTGCATATAAATGAGGGATTAAAAAAAATGTAAATCTGATGCTGCAACTAACAATGCATCAGAGCCAGTGTTGTTACTAATCTTTGACATGTCCAAGACTGTGATAAAAGGTCAAAAAATATCCAGTCCACAATTACTTTTTATATTGAAAATAAGTTATTTTGTGTGTATGTTTTTTTCCAAATCAGTTTTGAATCCGTTTTTGAAAATAATTTATGAACTTAGTTAAAGAGTTAAAGAGTGATAAGAGTGACAATGAAACAATGACAGCAGCTCAACAATAAACATGGAATCAAGTATGTAAACTTGCAACAGAACACATTTTAAAGTATTTTACTTTTGATTATTTTATTTATTTCTAAAGATCTCTTTAGTAGCCTGTATTGGTGTACTTTAAAGGGATAGTTCACCCAAAAATGAAATTTCTGTCATCATTTACTCTCCCTCATGATGTTCCAAACCTGTATGAGTTTCTTCGTTCTGTTGAACATAAAAGAATATATTTTGAAGAACGTTTGTGACCAAATGTTTACTTTGGGGGCAACATTGACTTCCATGGTAGGAATGTGTCTTCATATGTATTCTACATAAAGAAATGTATACAGGTTTGGAACAACTTGAGGGTGAGGAAATTATGACAGATTTTTCATTTTTGGGTGCACTGTCTCTTTAAGCAGTCATTCTGAACCAGTAACCACTTTACTGACAATTCTGAAATTCAAAAATGTTTAATCATCTTTATTAATTTACTATTATGACTATATTATTATGTAATTATTTGTCCCATTTTAATCTAAATATTTTTTAAATATCAAACTGCTAAATGATAAATTGATAACATTAATATGCTATAATCTATTATTTAACCGTTCTAATATCTAGAAAAAGAAGTCTGCCAAGCTCTGATAATGTATGAAATATTATATTATCCATTAAAAAAACAATAGGCCTACCTTTAGTTCACGGATGTGTCTGTCATCGCATGCTTTCAGTCCGACAGTCTGAGATACTGAAATGCTTCTCTGCAAAGGGTGCAGTTTGTCTTAGGTTCATCTTAAGTTACTGGACAGACCCACTCATGATACCTTTTTTTTCTATTCAGCCTTATATCTGGAAATCCTCTTGCGTTCAAACTGTGGACGCGAGCTCGACATGTTTTTAAAAAAACGCGCAAGTTTCCAGCGCATGTTCTCGAGACTCCGTCGCTATGGCAGCAAAGCGCCGCTAAAACGCAATCTTGTGCATCGCGTCCGTATTGGTTTGATACGGGACGCGTCATTTTGCTTATTCTAAATATTGATTGGGACTAGTACCTAGCGTCCCCCCCAAACCTATGCCATGGCCAGCCCTGGCCACCCCCTGGTGGCGCCACTGATCGTCTCCTCCCCTTCTTTCTTTATTTGGTAGAGCAATCCTTTCTTGATTGCAAAATACGGGTAGGCTATTGGGACACCACTGATATCTACCTCATCCACTACTCTCACGTTCTTTAAAGCGTTAATGAACGTAGGGTCATTTAATTGGGCGGTTCCATACTGGCCTGTTAACCTCTTACCCCCTGGCACTTCTGGACCACTCTCACTTCCTTCGGTTGACCCTGGCTCCTCTGCTGGTTCAGAGGTAGACTCTGTCTCTTCCGGGTTGTCTCCCCCATCCGTCCATGTTTGCACTGGAAGGCAATGGTGTATTACACTTTGATCATTTTGATTTACATGATTTTTTACCTTTTTTCTGCTTTTACCCTGGAGCCGCTGTGGTTCTCTTGTTCTCCTTGCTTGTACATCCTGCCATAACATGTGAAACACAGGGCAATCTCGACCAATCAATACCTGTACTGGCAGGGAAGCCACCACCCCAGCTTGAATTTCATACATTCCTCTAGTGGTGACAAGTGTTACTGCAGATGTGGGGTAGTTACAGGTGTCCCCATGTACACATGAAACTGGAACTGGGTTTTCTTGTGAGACTTGCTTTGGGTTGACCAACGATTTGTGAATCAGGGTAATCATGCTTCCAGAGTCTAATAAGGCCTGTGGACTAGCCCACCTGGGGTTAGGAGCTCTAGGGGACTTTTGTTGGGGCGGTCCACTGAATGGGAACCGTGTGTTCAGCATATCTGCACTGGCTTGAAATCGTTCAATGGCTTCTATCATGTCTTGGGGGGAACTTGGGTTATTCTGACAGACAAATCGTTTGGCTTCAAGGGGTAGGGCTCTCACAAACCTGTCCATCACCAAGGAATCAATAACCTCGGTTGCTGAGTGCCTATCGGGCTCTAACCACTTCTTAGCCAAGCGCATCAACTCATGCATCTGGGTACGGGGTGGCTGTTCTTTCTTGAAGCACCATGCATGGAACCGTTGGGCCCTCCCAAACTCTGTAAGGCCACTACGACTTAGTATTTCTTTCTTTAGGGAGTCATAACTATTGGCTAGTGTAGGGTTTAGATCTAGGAATGCCTTCTGTGCCTCTCCCGATAAAAATGGTGCCAATAGCTTGGCCCATTGCTCTGTTGGCCATTTTTCGCTGACCGCAGTACTCTCAAAAGCGTGCAGGTAAGCTTCAACATCATCATTCTCTCCCATTTTCGGAATAAAGTCACCAGCCCGTATCTTGCTACCATCTTGAGTTTGTTTTAGTTTCAATTCTTGAACTTTAAGGTTATTAGCCCTCTTTTGTTCTTCCAGTAATGCTGCTTGGATTTGGTGCTGGATTTTACTACTTTCTATCATTGCTTTCAGTAAGTCTTCCATTTTACTATCAATTGACTGGGTACTTAGCTTAGAAAACAGGCCTGTGAGGTCCTCCACTTCACTCTGGAACATCAGCAGTCATCCAAGTGCCCGCATTCTCCACCATATGTGGCACCATGAGAGGTTCAGGATCTTAGCATTGTGCAGGTTCCCTGGACAAACACCACTTCAACAGTTTCTTTAGTATGCAGGCGTGCAATTTTTTAATGATCAAACAAAAAGAGAAGTCAAGTTCAACATCTGTTCACGACAAGACAACTTAATCCTTCTGTGGCTCCCGATCCCTCTCCTTCCACAGCCACACACCCTCGCTTATATCCTGTTCCTCATCTCATTAGCTGCACCTGTTCTCTCAGGCAGCCTGGGTTTTGTAGTCCTTAACAGGCCGCCATCTTGCCCCCTCGTGTCCACGTGGGGTACCCTGGGAAGGGTAGTTTTTACAAGACGCCCTCTTGCTCCAGCCATCTTAGAGCAATGTATCTGTCTTCTACCACACGCCCTCTTATGATGCCACACATGGTCTAGAATGCATAGCATCTACAACCTTTATCCTAAGTGTTTCATACAACACTTACAGTAAAGCAATCATGTGTTTTAAAGAATAAACTTAACTAGTCTATGTGTATTTATTAACACAAACAACTATAATGTGTTTTCAATGCGCACAATGCGTTAATACAATTACAAATTTGAAAATACAAACAGGATCATTGCAATTTGGATGTTTAACTATTAAACTCACTGCTGTTAGGCTGCTAGCCCACTAGCCAGTGAGGTTAATAGTTGAAGGCCTTGCATGAACAATGCAGTTAACTCACTGAGAGTTTACCTGCAAATGAACGATAATCTTTGCCCTTAGAAAGGAATTTCCTATCTTTCTGAAAGTAAGGTGGAGGTCGACCTCGGCCCAGTGACCAGCATTTTACCTCTAAATGGCCTATTTTCTGACAGGAACTGCAAAACCTGTTCTCTTTGCCATAGGTTTGTCTGCTATGTTCTCCTGGAGTTGGAGGATTTTTATGACTCTCTAATGCTTGAACACGAAGCGTACTGGTACATGACTCTGCGCTATTGCGGTGCTGCATCACCTTAAGAACTGAAATAGGCACATTTCCTTGAGTTGCACATGCATTTTCTGAACTAAATGTTTCAGATTCATTAGAGCAAGTCACCTCATCTAAGAAGTGAACATGCTTTTTAGTCCCATCGCTGTTAAGCGTTTTGGGATGCATGGACTTTTTAGCTATTAGCTTAGCCTTGAGATCTGCAATGGTCTCCTTGTGATTTTTACACTTCTCAGTCAGGGCTAACTGATCAGCTAGTAATTTATCTAGCTGTGCTTGAAGATATTGAATCTTTGCCTCAGACTTTTCTGCTTCAGCATTTTTAGAATCAATTCCTTTACATTTAGCCTCTAGGCTTGATAGTAGAAATGGTGTCACAACATTATGTAGCCTTTTACAACTTATGAAGTTTAAAGCCTCAATTATTTCACCATGTTTTGATTTCTTTTGGTGTTTGCCAATTATGTCCCACCATTTAAGCATTTTATCATCTGAACTGTTGATTCCAATATCCTCTTTCTTAAGTTTGGACAAGATAGGCTCAACTTTTTCGCTCCATAAAGCAAACAATATCTCACTTTTATCAAAAATGTTCCCTTCCATCCCGAGGTGATATTCTGAATATTCTCAGATTGTACAGTAATGAGACTACTGAAGCTGTTTAAAACCTTCTTCTTGGATGAAGTTCTGTTTCATGCAATTCATAAACAATGAAAACAGACTTACCCAATCCTTAGTCAGAAGGCCAGCTTTAATCCATACACAAGATCAATTGTGGAAAAATGTCCTCATTCTGACGAATTTCAGAAAATTCACTGCAAGGGATCCCGGGTTTTGGCACCATCTGTAAGGGTGGATCGCCTACAGTGTTTCTGACTGCAGGGTTGCCGAACGACTAAAGAAATGTTATCAGCGTGATGGTAGAAAACTGTACATTTCTTGTCTATAACCACCCACTGCAACTTATACCAACGACGGAAATAAGCGCAGTTACAATAGCAAAATATGTGGGAGAGCGTTGCTTTAATGTGACTATATTGTATTGCAATACAAAAGTCAATACCAAACCAAAACTAGTTAGCAAATCATTTATAATTGAAAGAATTTAATGACAAAATCCGGTTATGGTTACACTTAAAATAGTTACAAAATAGATGAATGAGATGATAAAACTTATACCATTAATCGTACCCAGCATATATAGAATGTTACCTGAGAGATAGGGAGAGATAGAGAGAGATAGAAAGATAGAAAGAGAGAGAAAAAGAGAGAGCAAAGAGAAGAGCCAAAGAAGGCCCTAGAAGAGACAGTCAGAGCAAAAGACAGCGTCAGAGGAAAGAGACCCCCAGAGAAAAAGAGAGAAGACCGTCAGAGCAAGAAGACCCAGAGAAAAGACCTCGAGCAACAGTTGCAATCTTCTTTTATACATCCCTTGACCATGTGACTGAAACCCTGAGACATTCAAACTGACCAGTCAGACCAGACTTCCCCCACTGTACTACAGGTGTGGCACCATTTGGCCTACAGGCCCTCAACATCTCTTTGTCTTTAGGAATCCCAAACAGCCTCACTGATAAGAGAGAGGGGGGTGGAACACAGTAAAACAAATGTCTTTGTTCAAAGAAAAATATCAAAATATCTTTGATTATTTTGGATTCTTTCACATTCCTGACTTTGTCGTAAGGTACTTCTCGAATAATGGTTATGGTAGGACATGATGTGTCTTGTGTGGTTTGAGGGAAATAATAATCCACCTCAGCATCAGGGTCCTGGACTGATTCTTCATTAGGATAATGAAACTCATTCTCCAACAATGTTTCTTTTGGGCAAGAGATTTCCTCTCTCTCCTCTTTGTCACTTTCATCAGTGGGATTGGTGGAAGTCAAGAATCCACAGGGCAAAAGCAAATCTCGATGAAGTGTTTTTTCTGGACCATTTGTCGTAAGAGGTTTTACTACAAAAACAGGAGACTCGTTTATCTGTTTGACCACTTGATAAATCGTGTTGCTCCATCGATCAGCAATCTTATGTTTACCTCTTATTCCCACGTTTTTGACAAGAACACGGTCCCCAACGTGCAAGGTAGACTCTCTCACCCTCAGATTATACCTTTGTTTGTTACGAAGAGCTGTCTTCCTGCTGTGTTCAACGGCAATTTGGTAACTCTCTTGTAAACACTCTTGCAGCTTTTTGACATACTCCGTGTGAGTGACTTTCTTCCCTCCTTCTGGTTTGATACCAAAAGCCACGTCTATGGGAAGACTTGGCTGTCTTCCAAACATTAACTGATAAGGAGAGAAACCAGTTGTATCATTTTTGGTACAGTTGTAGGCATGTACCAGAGGTTGAACATGGTCACGCCATCTCACTTTCTCTTCTTCTTGGAGAGTACCAAGCATTTGAAGAAGTGTGCGGTTAAATCTTTCTACGGGATTCCCGCGCGGGTGATAAGGAGTTGTTCGAGTCTTCTTTATCCCTAGCAGGAGACAAAGATCCTTAATCACCGCAGACTCAAAGTCACAACCTTGGTCGCTGTGTAACCGTTCTGGAATCCCGTAATGCACAAAGAAGCTATTCCACAGAGTTTTGGCAACTGTCTTTGCCCTCTGATCAGCTGTAGGGACTGCCACTGCGTATTTAGTAAAATGGTCCGTGATAACTAGGATGTTCTTGGTACCTCTGCCATCTGGTTCTAGAGAGAGATAGTCCATACAGACTAATTCTAGAGGCCTGCTGGTTTCTATATTGACCAAAGGAAATGCTCTTTCGGCCTTAGCCTTCCTCCTGATGCACCTCTCGCAAGTATTGACTTTGCGTTCAACATCTAAGAGCATCCTCGGCCAGTAAAAGCGTGTGCGGACCAGATCTAAAGTCCGCTCCCCTCCCATGTGACCTACTGAGTCATGCAGGGCTTCCAGCGCAACTTCCTGGAACTTCTGAGGAAGCACAAGTTGATAGGACAAATTCCCTTGGTTCATACGCTTTCTGTATAGTACTCCATCTATGAACATAAATTGGTCCATCACTCTGAGCATCAGCTGAACTTCTCGGGTCTCATGACATCTGACACGGTATGAGAGTCGCTTACCAGTATTCAGGAGTTCAATCTCTACTTATTGTGGGATCCCTGGACTGTTCTGCAATCCACTCTTGCGGTGACATTCTGGGGAGAGTGCTTGACCCAGGAATTAAATCTGCCTGCAAGAACTCTGCTGGAATGGCATCAGCATTCATGGCCAAACATTCCAAAGCAGCAGGTGAATAAAATTCATCTCCTCCTGCCTCAAGCTCACACAATTGATGCTTCTGGCAAATGGCTTTTACTGCTTCATTATTAAACGAGGTTACATTTCCTTCTTTCATGAACTGGGAAATAAATTGATGGATACCGTCATCCTCCATTTTAGAACTGAAATCCATGTCTGGTTGGGCGTGCGGCCGCCGGGACAGAGCATCGGCGTCTTGATTTTTCTTCCCGGCCCGGTACTGAAGGCTGAAATTGAAATTTGATAAGGATGCTAGCCAACGGTGTCCAGCAGCGTCAAGCTTTGCGGATGTTAAAATATACGTCAGCGGGTTATTGTCTGTCATGACGACGAACTCTGCTCCATACAGATAGTCATATAATTTATCTGTTATCGCCCACTTCAATGCTAAAAATTCCAGCTTGTGTGTGGGATAACGTTTCTCACAATTTGATAACCCTTTGCTGGCAAATGCAATAACCCTGAGATGGCCGTCTTGCTCTTGGTATAAGGCAGCACCCAGGCCATGCAGGCTGGCATCTGTGTGGAGGATATACTGCAACTTTGGGTTTGCAAAACCCAACACTGGGGCTGTGGTGAGTTTTTTAATTAATGTCTGAAAGGAAACATCACACTCGGGTGTCCATCTACTGCCAAAAGGCTTCCTAAAGTCAGCATTGGATAGAAGTTTAAACCCCTTCTTCTTCCGGGGTGGACAGTAACCAGCGGTAAGGGCATTTAAGGGCTTTGCGATCTTCGAGTAGTCCCTGACAAACCTCCGATAATACCCAGTGAATCCTAGGAAGGATTTTAGCTCACTGATGTTGGTGGGTTTCGGCCAGGTGGTAAGTGCCGAGATTTTATCGGGGTCAGTCTCCACACCATTCTCTGAAACAATGTGTCCAAGGTACTTTACGGACTTCATGAAGAACCGACATTTGTCTGGGGACAACTTTAGGCCAAACTCTTTCAATCTGTTTAAGACCTTCATGAGGCGTTCCTCGTGTTCCTCTAGACTACTTGAAAAGACGATTAAGTCATCAAGGAAAACAAGTACTTCTTTTAGATGCAGGCTGCCCACACATTTCTCCATAACACGCTGGAAGGTGCTAGGTGCATTCGTCACCCCCTGTGGCATCCTGTTAAACTCCCAGAATCCCATCGGTGTCACAAACGCTGTTTTGTATTTGTCCTCCTCTTCAACCTCAACTTGATAGTACCCCGATTTCAAGTCCATAACAGAAAACCATTTAGATCCTGTTAAGGCGGAGAACGTCTCTTCAATGTTGGGCAGTGCATAGGCGTCCTTTATTGTTTGATTGTTCAACTTCCTGTAATCTATGCAGAGTCAAATGGAACCATTCTTCTTTTTTACAACAACTATGGGTGAAGCGAATGGACTTTCGGACTCCCGAATGATCTTTGCATCCTTGAGTTCCTGAAGGTGAAGTCTAACAGCCTCATGATCAGAAGGGTGGATAGGCCTTACCCTTTGTTTAAAAGGGCTTGGGTCAGAGAGGCGAATTCTGTGCTTAACTGCCGTGGTATGTCCGTAATCGAGATCATTTATAGCAAAAACTTCAGGAATGGAATTTAGTTTTTTTGCAATTCTGTCTCTCCATTCTTCAGAGAGAGGTGAGCCGGTGAAATCAAAAGTGATCTTGTTATCATGACAGGTAGAACACATGGTGTTGCAGTGAACTACGGCGGAGGGAGGAAGCATTTGGGGCTCATTCTCCTCAATAGAGGTATCCTTTAGCAAAGACAGAGCAGATGGAACGTAAAGCTCAGCTAAGCAACATTTCTTTGGAAGGGTGATTTCATGAGCGGTTCCATTCTGAAGAAGGATAGGAACTTTGAATGATGTTCTTCTGGGGCTTGTGAGGACATAACTACAAAGAAGCAAACCACCAGGAAGACTGGAGTGAGCGCATGGCTCCACCACAAGGGGAGAATTTCCAGCTGTAGACACACCTCTTACATATCCATCCAGGACTATCTTCTGACCAGCAGGTATTCTGACATTCTTTTTCCCTTTCAACTTGACCTGGCCCACTTTGCCATTTTGTTGCTCAATGGTGTATCTGCGCAACAGGTTCTGGACTAGAGGTGAGTGTGGACATCGACTGTTGAGAAAAGCACGACCATTACTGTTTGTGACACAAGACTTGAACAAACTATCTAGGGTGTTAGTGCCAATAAGTACTGGGATTTCAAGATTGAACTTGAAGTCGGGAATGACCAGTGCTAGAGTGGTGACCGCTTCAGCTTTTCCAGTGATATATTCAGGGAAACGCATGCTCACTTCAATATAGCCCAAATAGGGCACAGTCTGACCTCCAGCTCCTTCGAATTCAATGAGATTGTCCAGGGAGAGAATTGGATGGGATGACAAGTGAGCATCATAGAATGACTTGGACACAGTTGTCACCTGTGACCCTGAATCGAGAAGGGAGACGCAGGGGTTCCCTTCAATGACAATTTCAGCAGTGCATCTGGGACCTATAATACTAGGACTTAGATCATTGTCATTTGATGAAACACGGGAATGGGCTTGACTCTTGATTCTTTCTTCAGTTAATCCATTGGGACAATTCTTTCTGCAAAGGGCCCCAGTATGTCCCATTACTGAAACCCGACTCGGTTTAACGGCATTCCGTTTCTCTTTGTCCAGTTTGGTCTACTAGGGCTTTGTTAATGGAGCCTTCACATAGTCTGGCTACATGGCCATCTTCTCCACATCTAAAGCAGAACCATGGCTTTGGAGGTTTACTTGTTACTTGCTGGACATTTAGCTCTCCTTTAGCTGGCATGACTTTTGGGCTTTCTGCTAACTTAGGCTCACGTCCTTCTTTCTTTTTAGACTTGGATGTCAACTGCATTTGCAGGTCGGCCACTTGCTTTCTCAATGCCTCAGTCTCAGACAGGCAAGCTTGCAACACACCAGGGTCGCCATAAGCAGAGACATCAGTAGCAAACTGTGCATGACTCATAACCTTATGCTTTGAACCACCTATGTGTCGCTGGATCCTATCAAGTTTTGCAGCTCTTCTGTCTTCTTCAGTTCTGAGCAATAACAGCAACTCAGCAAAGTCAGGTGGTGTCTTTGTTTTAGACTCAAGCTGAAGAGTAAGTATCAGGGAATGATCCCAACACCCACGCTGGAATTGTTTCAGTAAGTGGCGATTTGCGGAGGACTGTTTTACTCCCTCCCGCCTGACAGCAGTGCTAAGGATGGTCTGCAGTCTCTGCAAGTAGTCAGAAGCCTTTTCACCAGTGTCCTGGTGAGTGTTTAAGAACCTGGCAAAGATTTCATCGCCATCCTCCACCAGCCCATAAGCAGAATCAAGAAGTTTCACATAATCACGTGGAGGGGCAGTGGAACCAAGTTGCTTGAACACATCTGAGGCCGGTGGTAAGAGACTTTCAAGGATCCTCCTCCGCTGAACATCTGGAGGGAGAGAATCTTGTAGCAACAGGTCAACATGGAGGCACCATGTGTCAAAATCGGTTTCACCTGGGGGTTTGGGAACTTTGCCAGAGAAGGAACGCAGCCATTTTGAATGCGCTTGTACTGCAGAAGCCTCATTTTTAATGACATGTTCAACGACTTTGCGTTGCACCTCAGGTGGGTTTAATTCATCGGAAGTAAGTGAATTCAATGCAGACTTTGGAGTCTTTCTCCTCCCTACTGGGTCAGATTTTCTCTCTGAATTAGGCATGATAGCCTTCATATTTGATCTTTTAGACTGCAATTTCGTTTTGTGTCTTTGCAGGATGGATGTGCTCTGGTCAGAAGATGTCGCATCTGAACCACTCTCATCACTACTGGTCGCACTTGCATCTAGTGAAGGATGTTCAGCTTGGGCATGTGACTGCTTAAGTGGGGCTAACACTTTGACACTATCTACATGCCAGATAACTGTGGGGTCTCGCACATTTTTAATCTCCAGAGGGAAATCAGGCTCCATGAGTGCAACAGGAGTGTGTGTATCGAACTCTACTACTGCAGTAGACTGCCCTGACTGTACTGTACTGGGGGCCACTCTCACTACTTTCACCACAACTCCATATTTTTCAAGAGTTTCGGCAATTTCATCATCAGTGTCTGTATCGGTAATGCCTAAAACACACACGGTACATTCTGCTTTGACATTGTAGCATTTCTCAATATCCGAATAACTAATTTTTTTTTTCAAAACACTTTGCAAAATGTGTACAGGAAATGATTATAAAATAAAACTCTGTTCAATCAAATAACTTGTGCTCAGGCTGTAATTATCCTCCTGGCTGGCTCGCCACAAAAAGGGTTGATGTAACACGGCAACAGTTGTCAGCACAAAATTAAGTGTTACAATACTCAGAATATGCTTTAGAATAGGGCTAGGTTCGACTCTCAGGAGGATAAAAATGAATTTTAGGCCAAAAGGTGTGGAACAGCTAGCAGCCAGCACATTTATTGCACAGAAAACACAAAAAAAACAAGTGCCAGTGACCAGAATAATACTTTGTTGTATAGTCCCAGTACAATAATCAGAAATGGGAAAATTCCATTATTCAGTCTGGGTTGTGCGTAACTGGTCCAAGAAACAAATGAAACAAAATAGAAGAAATAAGAAGATTAAAAGAAAATGTCCGAAAGTTCTCCTGGGTTCTTCTCAAAGTCAGTGTGTAGTGTAAAAATGTATCTATAAGGCCTTTTTTTTCCTACTACCCGGGTAGTGTGTGTATAAAGTAACAGCTTAGCTGAAATCAAATGAATCCCTCGATGGAAACGGGTCCGAGTTGAATGTCCGCAGGTCCTTCACCGAATCACAGGGTCTGGCTCGCCATAGATCGCATAACTCACACAGTTGTCACAGGATGGAATCGGGCAACAAAAAAAAAAACAGTCTACACAGAACAAAACAACTCGGTTAACATCTCTTAATGTTCACAGTGTCGTCAACAATAAACTCCTTATGAGTAAATTTAAGTCGCAAAAGCATCACTCATATGCTTCACTCACACGTGCAGCTAAGCATATTACCATCAATACACGTGAGCATACAAAACTCACCAATAAATGTGTGTCCAACACACTGTTTAACTATCTGCATTTCAAAAACTCACTTTCATGTGTAAATCGTTTTTTTTTCTCCATATATATATACAAAAACATACTCAAAATTAATTTGACATGAAATGACTCAATAAATCTCCATTTGTAAAACAAAATTTCTTTCAATGAACATCATCTTTGAACTCTGACTGTTTTTTTCATTTATCATGACATATACAAATTTCTGAACATTAATCAGCGCATTCAGTAACATTTCCTTTAACACAGAAACTCACCAGTTCGCAGAAATAAAGTCTCTCAGTTAACATCAGTCGGAAATCCTTTTGAACCACAAACACACTGCAACGATTTATATGGAAAGTTCAAAGATCTCATATTAGAACGTAATATTTATGCAGTAATGATTTTATATTTATACATTTGAAATTCAGCGCTTGATCACCTCGTGCGTACCAGCAAAGAACGGTCTTCTTCTCTTAGTCTCTGGGTGTAAGCCAACCAACTCATATAGCGACCCCTTCAGGCAAACTATGGTACTACATAGAACTGTGTTAAATTCTAGGGGGTTACAGGTGCGCAACCTGTGAAGCATCATGTTTTGTAGTGCTCTTCACTTCTACAAGTCCAAACGGCGGTGACTCTGAAGGGTCATAGACCCTACCGTCTGGACTAGCCCCAAGATGTGGTGCTTCTGGGGGAATGACAAAAATCTGGATCTGCATTTCCCTCCCAGGAAGAGCAGGCCTCTCGAAAACGACTGGCAGTTAACCGTGGTTGATGTAACTGCGCCCACGCAGGACATTTGGACTGCTGCCTGGTCCCCTTCTCAATTTCACTTGCCATTTGTGGTGACACTTGCAATGACTGTAGGTGCAGTTGTTGGTGCAATGTTGGAACAAAGTCCAGGTTATAGAAATGATGCTGATCTAAAGGAAGAGCCGGGAATTCAGGAGCCAAATGGTGCAGGATAAGGTCACTGGATGTTTCTAGTGTAGGTGGACAATGGTATGATAGGGGGGATCCACGTGGAACACGGCCAAATTTGGATGGCGTCAGCTCTATCTCAGACAAGCCATCTAACACAAGAGCAATGAGAGGCTGGGGTTGCACATCATGCATTTTGGCTCCAGCAGACATCAATTCAGGATTAGGAAATGGTCCTAAAGAAAGAAAAGATACAGTAAGTCAACATTTAATTCAACATTTTGATTTTCTAGTAAATTTAAAATAGACATAAGTTGTCTTCTGAGACCTGAGTATGCCTGGTACAATGTGGACCTAAGACCACTCTTGCCCACTGTTGTTGGCTTTCGCACCACCACATCACTCACAGGTTCTAGATGGATTCCCTAAAATTCAGAATAAAATATGATTGCTGTGTGTAGCCTGGCTCCACCCGCCTACGTACTTCCACTTAATTTTTATTTTCCTTCAGTACTATGAATGAAATGCACAAATGAAATGAAGTGAAGGGGTCTAATTAGGACCAGGCAGAGGTGTGTGTGTGTAGCAGTATTTCAATCATCCATCCTTAAAGGGATAGTTCTCCCAAAAATGAAAATAGTCATAATTTACTCACCCTCATGTTGTTCCAAACCTGTATAATATGGAGCCAGAATGGTGACTTTAAAATTTGGCATCACAAATTAAAATTGTCATTGAAAACAAAAGCAGAACTGAAAAAGGAAACATTGGCATTGAAACATTTGCATTGAAAACAGTTGTATTGGCATTGAAACAAGTATTGGCAATGAAAAAATAAAATAATTAAAATCTTACAATCTTATTCTTTTATTGTATTGGGATTTATTTGTATTTTTCAATGACAATCTTCAGATTTTTTCTTCATGTCACTCTTTTTCAGTGACAGATTTTTTTTACAATGTCAGTTTTTTTTCAATGTCACTGATTTTCAGTTTCAACTTTCTGTCACGGTTTTGGGGTGGAGAGGGGCGGGGTCTGAGGGGAGGGGTAAGTAGAGCGTAGTTTGCATATCATTTGCATATAGGTATACTGAAGCAGTAGGCCGAGCGTCACTTTACTGGAACCCGTCGTCAGCTCTGAAGCTTCTGGCATGACAAATGTCCAGTTTACCGGGAACTTCCAAGCCGCAAGTAAGTCTGTTTTTTTAATCTGCCATTTACATGTTTATTGGCAGATTTAAAAAAAAAAAACAGACTTACTTGCAGGCTAAAAATAAATAAATCCCAATATAATAAAATAATAAGATTGTAAGATTTTAATTATTTTATTTTTTTCATTGCCAATACTTGTTTCAATGCCAGTACAACTGTTTTCAATGCAAATGTTTCAATGCCAATGTTTCCTTTTTCAATTCTGCTTTTGTTTTCAATGACAATTTTAATTTGTGATGCCAAATTTTAAAGTCACCATTCTGGCTCCATAGTATGAGTTTCTTTGTTCTGTTGAACATAAAAATATATTTGGAAGAATGTTTGTAACAAAGCAAATAGAGCAACCATTGACTAACATTATTTATTATTATATATTATTTTTATTTTGTTTATTAATATTTTTCCCCTACTATGTTAGTGAATGGTTGTTCTATTTGCTTGGTAACAAACATTCTTCCAAATATCTTATTTTGTGTTCAGCAGAACAAAGAAACTCATAAAGGTTCGGAACAACTTGAGGGTGAATAAATTATGACACAATTTTCATTTTTGGGTGAACTATCCCTTTAAGTCATGTGAAAAAGAGTTGGCTAAATAAACAACCTTATCTTAAACCCACCTGTGTTCTCGGCCTATGCCATCGCTGTAAATCACTTGTGCAGGCCAGAGGTGGAGGAACAGTCTTCTCGCCAAGCTGCAAATAATGTGCAGTCTGAAATAGGAGGGCCACAATGTGGTTGCAGAAACCTTTTCCAGCTACGCAGCTGCAGGAATAGGCCATCAACTGTCAGCAGCAAGTGATATCTACTCACACACACACACACACACACACACACACACACACACACATAGGGAAATGCTAATAAGAATTGTGTACATCAATGTTCATGACAGTACATCACTGTCAGGAGTAAATGGAAATAACTTTTTATGGAAAGAATTGAAATAGCAGTAGAGAGTTATAACTTATAGATGAGATGGAAGAGAAATAGTTCAGTCACAGCTCCTGCACATAATTGAGGGAGATTTCCCTCCTAGCCTAGTTTGTGAGGCTCCTCGTTTTTCCTCTGTGATGGGTAGCATCTAGCCCTCACAAAAATCTGCCCGTTTACTACATTTGATACTGACACGCAAACACACGGACATAAACACAGACATTGTCAGAGAAAAATGTTAACTGATGATGATGCCATTCGGGTAACATTATTGTCGCTAACATACACACAAGACGTTCACTTGGACAACCATAGACAGAACAAATTGATACCATAATGCCTAATTAAAAGCAGACTTTAATGTTTTAGTAATATAGTCTATGTCCTACTATACATACATAATGTCTAAGTGGACACGCAAATAATTTGTCACTCAGTAAAAGTTAACGTTAGCCAGATCGCTCTCTACTTACCTTGATAATTATGAACAAATTCCTCGTGGAAAAATTTGTATCCTTTATTAATTTTTTTATTTTTGGTGATGGAGTTTTCCTCCACGAGTCTTGAAACATCCGCAAATGTTATATTTGGCAGGTTAGTTAGTGCAGTTGTGTAAACTAGTCTCTGGTCCATTTTGCCGATTTTGCCGGGTGATGTATTACTTTGTTGACGCTTGACAGGAACTCCGCTTCCACAACGGTTACGTATTTCCGGTTTTTGTGAGAAAGGTCTATTGAACTGCCGGTATTTTGTGTGTGTGCAGAACTGTGCCACGATTCACACGAACAGTGTGAGAAACACGGACTTGAAGCGCTTTTGTATAGAAAAGTAAACTGCGTATTCGTTTTGGCCGATTGCAATGTATTTAGTTCAATAAAACCTGTAATGTAAGCGGTTATGGTTTTAGTTAATGATTTACCTCAGATATGAGCGAGTGAGCTTCAGTGCATTGCGCTCAGACTGCAGAGATGTGCTTGTGTAAAAATCAGGACGCAGTGAATAATTGATCAAAGTGCGGAGAAAAGTTGCGGTGATTGGTCAAAATTGCGAGTCGCACTGCATTTTCTGTAACGTCCGTGATAGTTCTGTCACAAAACGATACATATCCTCACACTTTTTAAGTGGGTATACGGAAATCCTTGTCCTTTCCTAGTGGGTAGGCCTATACGGCGACACGGATGACATCATTACACAGAATCGGTGGGAGAAAAACAGGACATTTTAAAAATGTTTTTTCTAGCCTGCCAAGAAAAAAACGGGAAAGGGTGGAAGGAAACTTGAAACTTCATTACATTTAGTAAATAATCCATTAAACAAGTTGCGATTTGAGGAGCGTAAACTAATATTTAACTTCAAGGACATGCCCATAATAAAGGACTTCTCATGAATACCCCCACTGGAACAGGTTTTCCCTGTAACTGAATATTACGCAACCCCAAAGTGAAACTCCGCCCATTCATTCATTCATTCCTTCATCCATATAGTGCCCCTTTGATGACATCACCTGGAATAACAGTGAGGACTCACGTCATGTGATTCTGGCAGCATAAATAGAGGATCAGAATCAATCTGAGAGACAGACTGCCTGAAAATACAGTTTATTTCAGCCAGACTTTGATCATCAGCACTGCAGCAATGTCAGAAATTTCATGTGGACAATGGAGCGAAGAGCAGCTTGTCGATTCAGAGCAGAGGTCATAAATCCTCTGCTTAATATCATTAATTCATCCTTGACATTAGGATATGTAGCCTACCGTAAACTTTTAAGTTGGCTATAGGCCTAATTAAACCACTTAAAAAAAACACAACTTGATCTTAAAAACCACTTCAGCTCTACTTGGGCAACTTATAAATGACTTACAACTGAACATTATTATAAAGTGTTACCCAATCTTGAATCAAAGGTCCAAACCATTTGTTAAAATTAAAGTTGTGGTACTTGACTGCTGTAGCAATGAATATAGACACAGTTTAGATGTTAGTAATTTGACCTGATGCACCACTCAGTTAATTTAAAGAAACAATAAAATAAAACCTGATAAGACTTTTACTGAGTGTAATTGAAAACAGTGCAGTGATTAAACCTAGCCATGGCTACACATGTTGACATGGTTTGACAGATATATTAAAGCAAAATCCCCATAAAAAAAGAAAACGGATAAAATCAAACTCTATACTACACCAAAGAAAACCCCAAAACCTATAGGCATGTATCGGCACACAAATCATTAGAGGATCATTGGCCATTTGAAACATCCTAAAATGTGAAATACACCAGTATAAAAACAATTGATTGCTTTTCCCTTTGTGTTCATTAAGTGATGCATTTTTTTAAAAAAGAACAAAAATCATTCCGGAGATCTCTATTAAAAACCATTAAAAACCAATCCTCTGCATCTGATCTTGGGCAGCATTAGAAAATCATTCTTGCCCTGGATATAAATGCCTTCTAGAATTTGTCAAGTTTGAAGACTGCACTTTCTCTATGAACAACATCTACAGGTAATTCTTGGGTATGATGGGGTCTCCGTACATGCAGTCCTCTTCAATGGCGAGATTGTAGTGACTCCCACTACCGCCCTCGAATGCACTGGTGACTATTCTGAGCCAGCCTTTCTCTCCCTAAATAACAAGAGCAGGACATAGATTCAACATCTTGATTTGTGTATAGCGATTCACCAGCATATCTTTTCAGGATTTGCGTACCCATGGCTCTCCCCAAGAGTTACGAACAATCCAGTATTCCACTCCACTCTCATCAACGCCCCAACCAGCTACAGATACGATGTGGTTTATTTCGGGATCCTGTACGTATTCCCAATACAAGCCACCAGTGTACGCATCAAGCTTCTCTGTTGCCCTAATACCACAACTACAAAGGCAAAATGTAAAATCTCCAAACGTTGGTTCAAATATAAGACCTAATAATACAAATCCAGTCTGTATACCTGATGGGTCCTCCAGAATAGATCTCAGCTTTCATCTGGTCCAGCCCATTGACTCTGCCATAGTCTCCAACTTTCCAGAGGGTGTAGTTCGTGATATTTTTGCACACGCCAAAGGTTGTGCAGGTTCCACACTGATTAAAGGGTTTACATTCTGGAAGAAAAAACAGAATAGCACATTAAATTATTACTGCAGGCCAATCATATTGACTGCATATCCAATCTAGCAAGATGCTTAAACCAGACAACATTTTTTACCCTGATCCTTGGCCTGGTAGTTGTTGCAGGTTTCATCAGGAATGCCGTTAGTCTTCGCATATTTCCACACTCCAGAATGATCTCCACCATGGCAGGAACCCGCACCGCCACAGTCAATCACGTTCTGGACAGAGAGATATGCAGGAGGCCATGCTGCTTTCCGCTTGATGTTGATACGATCTGACATAGAGAAATAAATCAATGACTTCGAAATTATGACTTGTTCATTGATCTGACGCAACCCGACACAACACCAACAGTATTAATTAATAACACATTAAGGAGTAGCCCTATTTTAAACAGGGTTTTAGCTACTAATGAGAAAAAAGGTTGCCTTTATAAGTGGAATGACATTGAATAGCTATGAGCAAATGCGTTCCTGAGAGGATTTTATGCAAGAACAAGAACGCAAGCCTTGGCGTAGAAAGAACAAAAAAGGTGGCAGCTTTTATTGAACATATTCTGATGGGTTATTATGGGGAATATGATGATTGATATCTTTCAATCATGTAATGCTCTGCAGAAGAGAGAAATTATTCTCACTGCTTCTCTTGTGAGAAGTGAATCTCAGTTATACTGATCCACAGCTTGTGATTGGCTGTTCCCTACTGATGTCACAGCTAAACGTCTGAACTCAGGATCAAAGCCTGAGTTGACAGAGAAAGCTGATGATCAGCATCATGGTTAGCCTGACGTGGTCATACTCAATTCTGAAACTGGGGTTGAAGCAACTATTATGTGATATATAGACCCATGAGTGCGAATTTTAGCAGGCATCCTTGCAAAAATAACACATTTTACCCCCCAAACACCATTTTTCCCCCGGAGAACCCTCCGAGAAGCTATTGTTTAGGGCTACCCTTGGCAACCCTGTCTGCACGCACGCTGAAAAAAACGATCTTTGCCGGTGTTGTAAAAAAATAAAATAATTTAATGATAAACAGAGTACTTACCCAACATGATCATCATCTTTGAGAGAAATTGTGAAGGTGAGTGACGATACAAACAAGCTCTCCGTTTAGGATTCAATTAAATATAATCCAAGCCCCTTTGATGACGTGATGATTACGTTACTGTTAATCATCTGTCCGTCATCGTCTAAAGCCCGCCCTGATGATTTCATTGGTCAGAACAGTTTCTGTTCGGGGATAATTTCTCCTCTATGGAGCGATGCCAGACCGAACTGCCCGACCTAAAAATATTGTGGGCGGGGCTAAGTTTGGCTGGCATCCAGGCTACATCATGGTAGCAACAAAGCCTGAATAGATTGGTTTGGTTTTGTCAAATCAAAACTAATCCTGTAACCCTGAGTTTGTTAAGCTACCATCATGGTACAGGCCCCAGGTTAGGATTAGTTATTATGTTGACAAGCGCGTGTGTTGTTTAAGACTTAGTTTAGAGACCACGATTAGAGAACTGCTTGCTAAAATTCATAAAGAAATATTAATGTTCATCATAGTTCAAATTGCAAGTTTCACCCACAGTCAGGTGATTGACACTATTGGTGCGAGACGCACTCGCAGTCGCAATCATGTCAGTTTATGATTTGTGTATAACTGATCGCATGGTTTTCGGTTAAAATGTCAAAATGATTGCATATTATTTGAAAAACATTTAAAAATTATTGCAATATCATAATTATTATTATTTTGTCAGCTTTATCACGGGATTATGATGAATAGGTCTATGCATGTTTTAACCAAGAGGGAAAAACGAGACATCCCGGGTGTCCTGAGACACAGTACAGTGCTCTTCTGTAAGGTGTACTGTATCATATAGCCTACCTTCTGACGTTCATATTTTGTTCTGTAACTGGAAAATAAGGGAAGCTCGCTTCACGTGTAGCCTACATGATCCGCATTATGAGGCGCTCACGCTTTTGTAAAGAGCGCGACATCTAGCCTACTGTTTGAATATTGATACAAATTTAACAGGAAGTGGTGTTATGACAAAATCAGTTTATTTATATCTCAGTCATGCCCCCATCTTTCTGCAAAATGCTTACTGTTTACTTTAACTGTAAAAAAGGGATTCTTTGATTCTTGTTTTGAAGGCATGAAATGAATGAAAAGAATTAAGGCTATATGTATTATTACTTTCATTTTACAGTTAAATTATTATTATTATGTAATCAGGGAGTTTTTTTATGTCAAAAGCACATTGTTCCAATATTAACTGACTACCTCTTTGCACTTCAATAAAAATATTATGACTTTATGATATTTGTCATATTGTTTTTGCTGTAGTTTTTAGGGGGTTATTTTCCTGTAAAGATAGAGATATATATCGTATATCGAGATATAGCAAAATATCGCCCAGCCCTTGGGTAAGTGCTATCTGGTAACCATTGTTTATATTTTAAATCACCAAAACAAACACGCCCCTACCCCCAAAAAGGGTCCCACCCCTATTTTGATAGCTCCACCCTAATCCAGGTCGAAAATTCAATGAAAAAGTTACCCCTTCCATCACAAAAACACAAACTTGTTCTCATGAACAACTCGATAGTACACAAGCCTCGACAGTCCAACTGACGACATATTACAATTATGACCAGATTAGAGTTAGCGATCACAAAAACACAAACTAGTTCTCATGAACAACTCGATAGTACACAAGCTAGTCCAACTAACGTCATATTACAATTATGACAGGATTAGGATTATATAGATTATGAAAAGAGGAAACAAACATATATTAGGAGCATAGTATCTTACTTGTAGGATTGTGACTTGTACTTTGTGAGCTGACGCTTGAAACAAACAGTGAGGAGATAGTTAGATGCTCCATACAGTGTGGAAATGAACAGGTCTTTATCATTGCTGAAGTGAGCCACAATACGATCGCAAATGGACAAACAAGTGAACATGACACACAAGCATATTCAAGCAAAAAACAGCATATATTAGTTCTCAGCTAATGTCCGTTATGTGTGTCTTGTGTTTTAAATAATGACGTTGAGCCTCTCTTCTCACCATCAAAAGTAGACACGCCCCTTATCTGCTGATTGGCTACAAGTTTGTTATTCCACTCAGCCCGAGTCCTTTTTCTAAAACGGTTTTGAAATAACACTTACCCCACCTTTAACATTTTAACAACATTTTCTCTCACCTGCCAAAGCACTAGTACTTCCATGTGCCCAGCACGAGCCGCAGTACTGGGGTATGTGTTGGTTGCGTGTGGTGCTGACGTAGTTGATGCCGTCTATGTTTCTCCAGTCCCATTCTTTGGGGGGATCTTTTAGATTCATATATTCATAAGGACGTGGTCCAGTCCTTAAGAATACAAGAAAAAGTTGTTCAGTCACCTACATACAGTAGATTCTTCATAAAACCACCGAAAGTACATTCATCATACATAGTATCAAGGGAGGAAAATTCAGGAAAAAACCTCATCCAGGCCATCTGTTCTGTGTTCACAACCAAAAATCTGAAATGAACCTTAAACCTCTCATGATGGCTACCTGTTCACCTCTTTGCTGTGTTTTTCTCATCATAATTTCATGTGATGAATTGCCATGGCATAAAAAGTGCTGATCAAAAAATGGGAAATCTGATTCACGCACTACGCTGGAAATCAAAAGGAAATTTGAGTGCATTGCATTGTGGGATACAGCGCTGTGGTTAATACTGCACCTACACTGTAACAAAATATTTAGAATAAAAGTTACCTGGTTGCCTTAAAATTTTGAGTTCATTGAAATTAAAATTGAGTTAATACAATGACAATTTTTTGAGATTCGACAACCTTAATTAAAATATTATTAAAAGATTTTGTAAGCATATTGGGTAATTGTGTGTGTTTTATTTCTGATGAAGCAGTGAAACATGCCAAATAGTGTTATTTTCATGATTTATCAATTTTTATGTGGTTCAGATACCATAATATTTTGAGTTTCTATTTATTAAACAAATTTCCTTCATTGTATCAACTCAAATTTTTAATTTCAATAAACTCAATTTTAAGGCAACCAGGTTACTTACTTTTTTTAAGTTAAACCAACAAAAAACAACCAATTTTTTTTACAGTGTATTAACAAATCTGTTCCAAGCAGAAAATTCTTATAAGATACACATTTTATACGACAAAAATAGTAAAAGTAGTAGTTTTTCTGAACATAGCTAGCCCATTTGAGCCAGGATTAAAAAAATAATAATATCATAATGTACCAACGCCCAGCTTGGCTAATATCTATCAGATGCCAGAGCACAATATTAAAAGGTTTTATTCTGTCATGATTTACTCACCCTCAAGATCTCACAAACCTGTTTGAATTTCTTTCTTTATTTTCCTGAGCACAAAAGATGATATTTTGAAGAATGTTGCTGACAATACAGTTGAGCGTAACCATTGACTTCCATAGAAAAAAATAGGCTACTGGTTTCCAGTTACCTATATTCTTCAACATATTTAACAGAAGAAAGAATCCCATACAGATTTGGAACAACACACGGGTGAGCAAATTGGTGACAGGAGTTTCATTTTGGGGTGAACTAACCCAAATTAACCGTGTTAAGCACAACAGGAAAATACATTAGCATGAAAAAACAATCACAGGAAATAATTAAAAATGTTTGCATTTTTCACAGCATGAGATTACGGAGAAAGTTTATTTTTTTGCTTACAGACCCAGAACAGATTTTTTTTTATTTTTTTTAATCTTTTTTAAAAGACATCTCAGTAACATTATTGCTGCCTTCACGAGCTATCGGAATTATCGTAAATTATTTGTCAAATTTTATTTGTGATATTATTTCACGTGAAAGCAGCATAGCAAGTCGCCTGACTCGATCCCTAAAACTCTAGTTAGGCAGCGCACTGGATTTTGAGACAGAGTTTCAGATTTCTTGCAGTAGGTTACTCGGGAATATAAATCACATCCTAAATCGTATAAAGTTTAGAAAGGTGATGATCTGTCATACTTCACTTCTTGTAGGGTTGTCCGCGGCTGGGGTCTGTAGCAGGGGTCATCCTCATTAAAATACTGTCCGGCGAAAACACCCGACAGAGTAAACAGAGAAAAGAGCAGCACGCGACCCATGTTGAATCTCAGGCGGTCGATCATGACCATCACTGAATCTGAGCTGCGGTTTGATCCTTCGGGTCTGCCAGGAGGAGGGGTGGAGAAATTATCGAAACTAACTCTTTTATTGGATATCTCCTAACGAAAAAAAAAAAGGTTTATAAATATTGTATATTTGTCAGATGCTCTCTCTCTCTCACACACACACACACACACACACACACACACACACACACACACACACACACACACACACACACACACATTTGCTACATTTAATTTGCTTCTATTCTCATTTATTTTAATACATCTCCTCATGGACTGAATATGGAGAGGCGGTTACTTTCAAGCCCATAAAATACTTTCAAAATGCACTAAATTACCCACATTAATGTTTGATTGTAATGTGTTAACTTAAAAGAACGTGTTTAAACATACATCATTCTATGTTCTCTTTAGAGTTTATTGCGTTTTTGAAACCTAATTAAAATAATACAAAGCGGAAAAAAATACTAAATGCATCACCATAAATAATGAGAGAATTAAATGACTTTGATTTAGTGACAATAAATGTCCATGATTTTATTGTTGCTGTGCTCCAGTTTTTTTCTTTTGAGTGGTGTGTGTGTTCGTACCCTTACTGATTATTTAAAGGTTAAACACATGAATAGTGCCAGTGTCACACACTTCAATGAAGAATGAATTACTCTTTTGACTCTAAAATTTCTTTAGAAACAGAATTCAGTCCATGCTGGTTTTTCTTCATTCTTTATGTCAAATTCTTATCTTGTGTCAATGGTGATTTCTAAAGAAGACAACTCAACAGATAATGTAACGATGGAATATTTAACGACAACATTTTTAATCTAATGTATTTCAATCGGAAGTAAAATTCGCCACGTTTTCTATGATGGGTAGATTTAGCGGTACGGTTAGCATAAGGGGATAAAATATACAGTTACAGTCAGGGCCGTGCACAGACATTTTGAGGGGCAGTGGCCAAAACCAAAAAAAGTGGCACTAAGGGGGTTGAGTATAAACTTAATATAGAGAATGAATAACAAACCTTTTCCAATACTGTAAATACAACTGTTAGGCTTTAATGCTCATTCAGTGTATGTTGATGTAATTATGCTTCCAAAAAGTTGATTCTGTGCTAATTTGATTTCTTTTTTTTTTGTTCTATTGGAGATTTAAGTAGCAAATGAGAATCACTAAAATTATTTAATATATTTTGAGACAAAGGTCTTGTTTATGATTTTTGTAAATCATATGCAACAGATTTACAATAACAGAATATGTAAAAGTATGGTGGGGTAAAAGGCATATTTAGCATGATAATTAACAGCTGACTGACTTTAACATTTGTTGACATGACATGGTTATGAGTCAGATGATTAATATATCATATTAAGTTGGGTGTCCACCTTAAAGATAATCCAGCCTGTCCTCCTCCGAAACACGATATAGGTCCATATAGGTCGTTTGTGCATGCAGCGTATTACGACCTATAGTCACGTTTTAAAAATGAAGCGCCCACTAGCTGTCTGATTAATAATGACAGTCTCGTTTTTCGGGTGTGTCGTCCTCAAATGAACTTTGACCGTAGTTGTCAATAAAAAAAATGAGATGACAGGAAGGAGTCACCCTGAACTTTGTAATCCAGGTGGGTTTTATTTTGTTCTTTTTAAATTATCATTCTGATTGTCTGCAATTCATGTGTAAGTGCAGTATGATGTTTACAAATCAGTTGCAAATGCCACCGAACGAACGCGATTTTAGTAACGTTAACTGTTGCTCAATCCTGTTAGTAAAAGCCAGGTGACCACAAAGCTTACCATGTTTTTACCACAGCAACTGTGCCCTTGTGAAAAAGTAGTGTGCTTAATTGTATTGAAAGTGTATTTTTTGTGCACTTAATATATTTAAAGTATATTTTTTAAAAACTGCACTTGTAGATAATATGATATAATTAAAATTAAGTGCCACTTAAGTGTACTTAAAGAGAATACACTTTAATGACAATATTTCTAAACACACTTAAGTACACTTTTTTAAAATTCACTTTGTAATAATATCTAATTAATTTGTATTTTTAAAAAGTACACTTTCATGACAATATTTATAAACACACTTTAGTACACTTATAATAAGTGTACTTTGTAATAATATATAATTAATTTGTACTTTAAAAAGTACACTTTCATGACGATATTTATAAACACACTTTAGTGTACTTTATGATAATATCTAATTAATTTGTATTTTTAAAAAGTACACTTTCATGACAATATTTATAAACACACTTTAGTACACTTATAATAAGTGTACTTTGTAATAATATATAATTAATTTGTACTTTAAAAAAGTACACTTTCATGACGATATTTATAAACACACTTTAGTGCACTTTTAATCAGTGCACTTTATAATAATATCTAATTAATTTGTACTTTAAAAAGTACACTTTCATGACGATATTTATAAACACACTTTAGTGTACTTTATGATAATATCTAATTAATTTGTATTTTTAAAAAGTACACTTTCATGACAATATTTATAAACACACTTTAGTACACTTATAATAAGTGTACTTTGTAATAATATATAATTAATTTGTACTTTAAAAAAGTACACTTTCATGACAATATTTATAAACACACTTTAGTACACTTATAATAAGTGCACTTTGTAATAATATATAATTAATTTGTACTTTTAAAAAGTACACTTTCATGACAATATTTATAAACCCACTTTAGTGCACTTTTAATAAGTGCGCTTTGTAATAATATCTAGTTAATTTTCACTTAAAGTACACTTGTATGACAATATTTATAAACACACTTAAGTGCGCTTTTTAAAAATGCACCTTGTAATAATGTCTACACCTAAATTTACTTAAACCATTTTAATTATGAGTTTGTTTCATAAAGTACACTTATTTTACTAATGACAAAGCACATGGAAAATAAATGATTTTTTTTTTTATTAGTTGTCCAAATTTACATTGATTAATGTATTTTTCTTCAAAATTTCACTCGCTTACACTCCAGTACAACATACTGTTGAAATGTTATAACTAGCTCCTATGAACTCAACTACAAGTGTCAGTTTTCTACATAATTTGACATTGTCAATCTTTGAGAGGAGTTGCCTAATGTACTGTAGGCTACTTTACATCTGTGTACAGAATAACCTACTTTCAATATTATGTTGTTGTATGGCGATTAAACGTCTCAGGTTACGTATGTAACCCTAGTTCCCTGAGGGAACGAGACGCTGCGTCGAAACGCTGTGAGAACGCCTCTGCGTTAATGCGTCGTGAAGCGCCTGTAGAACCATTCCATCGGAAAAAAGATCGATCGTCGGCGTGATGACGTCATCGACCGGAAGCTATAAAGCGTCCGTGAAAACAAACAGGAACTAACTTCTGATAAAGCCTGAAGTAAGTGATCACGGACACGCCGGGAGTATGGCAAAGCGACGCAGCATCTCGTTCCCTCAGGGAACTAGGGTTACATACGTAACCTGAGACGTTCCCTTTCGGGGAACTCGAGCTGCGTCGAAAGGCTGTGAGAACGCTTATACCCACAACGCCATAGGCCCAAGTGTCTCGTATGTGTGAAGCCGAAGCGCACACGGTTACGAGAGTACCTGCGCCCCAACAGTAGATGCCAGGTCTAGTTTGTAGAACCTGACGAAGGTTAATGGAGACGACCATCCGGCCGCGTTGCAAATATCATGGAGGGAAGCCCCCGACAAAAGTGCTTTCGAAGCAGCCATACCCCTGGTAGAATGCGCCCGGACAGCCAGTGGAGACGGCTGCCCGGCCGCCTCGTAAGCAAGTGAAATGGCCTCGACCACCCACTTGCTCATCCTCTGCTTAGATACTGGGGCCCCTTTCTTAGGGGGCCCGAAACAGACAAACAGCTGATCGGTTTTCCTCCACAGGGCAGCTCTGTGGACATAAGTATCTAGTGCTCTAACATGGCACAGCAGATTTAATCTTTCCTGGTCTGACGTCGTGAAAGGAGGAGGACAGAACGCTTGAAGAGTAATGGGGCCCCGTGGGCTCGTAGGAACCTTGGGGACATAACCCGGCCTGGGATGTAGAAAGGCTTTCACCATCCCCGGCGCAAACTCTAGACATGAGGGGCCTACAGACAGGGACTGAATATCTCCTATTCTTTTGAGAGATGAAATAGCCAAAAGGAATATAGTCTTGAGGGTGAGGAACTTGTCTGAAACCTCCTCCAAGGGTTCAAACGGAGGCTCGGACAAGCCCCGCAAAACAATGGCTAAGTCCCATGCTGGGACCCTCGAGTGCATAACAGGCCTCAACCTTAAAGTGCCACGGAGGAAACGTGTAATCAGAGGGTGTCTTCCCAAAGACACTCCACCCAAAGGGACGTGGAAGGCACCCAAGGCCGCCACGTACACCTTTATTGTGGAGGGGGTCAACCCTGCCGAGAACCTTGCCTGCAGAAACTCCAGCACTGTACCAACCGGGCAGTTAACTGGGTCCCACTGGCGTTCTCTACACCATGCTGAGAAAAGTTTCCATTTCAGAGCGTACAGTTTCCTCGTGGACGGAGCTCTGGAGTGGAGGATGGTCTCCACGACCTCGGCCGAGAGACCTTCCTCTATGAGCCTAGCCCCCTCAGAGGCCAGGCCCACAGTTTCCACATCTCTGGGCGTGGGTGCAGGAATCTCCCGCCCGCCTGAGAGAGTAGATCCCTCCTGGTCGGAATCTCCATCGGAGAGCCTTCCAGGAGAGATATCAGGTCCGAAAACCATACTCGGGTCGGCCAGTACGGAGCCACTAGACGTACCTGGGCCCCGTCCCGGCGTACCCTCTCCAGAACTCCTGGAAGCAAGACAATCGGGGGGAAGGCGTACAGAGGTAGCCTCGGCCACTCCTGTACCATGGCATCCAACCCCAGCGGGGCTGGATGGGTCAGAGAAAACCACTGCGGGCAGTGAGAATTCTCCGCCGAAGCAAATAGGTCTATTTCTGCTCTCCCATATACCTTCCATAGGAGCTCCACCACCTCTGGGTGGAGTCTCCATTCCCCGGGCCTCGGCCCCTGCCTCGACAGGCTGTCCGCTTCCTGATTCAGGACCCCCGGGATATATACTGCTCTGATCGACAGTAATTTCCCCTGGGCCCACAGGAGGATCCGATGTGCCAATTTGTCCAATGGACGGGACCTCAGACCCCCCTGATGATTTATATAGGCGACCACCGATGTGTTGTCTGACCTGACTAGCACATGGTGGCCCCTGAGGTCGGGCAGGAACTGTTTCAATGCAAGAAACACTGCGAGCATCTCTAGCCGATTTATGTGCCAGTGCCGCTGATGTTCCTGCCATAGACCCTGGGATGAGCGACCACTCATGGTCGCCCCCCAGCCCGTGAGAGAGGCATCTGTCGTTAGCGTTACGCGACGAACATGAGCCCCTAACACGGGACCCTGAGATAAAAACCCCGGGTTTTTCCACATGACCAGAGCACGTAGGCATCGCCGCGTTACTGTGATCGTGCGGAGCGGATTTCCCCTCAGGGAGAATCCTTTTGTCTTGAGCCACCACTGCAGTGGCCTCATGTACAGTAGGCCAAGAGGTATAACATTGGACGCTGCTGCCATGAGACCTAACAGTTTCTGGAACTGTTTCACAGTGACGGCCCGGCCTAGCTTCTGTTCTTTGACTGCTGCCAGGATCGATGCTATGCGTGTTGGCGATAATTGCGCCCGCATTATTACCGAGTCCCAGCTCACACCTAGAAAAGTGGTTCTCTGAGCCGGAGAAAGCACACTCTTCTTGGCGTTCAGCCTCAACCCCAACTTTGACATATGTGCGAGAACAGCATCTCGATGCTGAACTGCCATCTGCTCTGTATTCGCTAGAATCAGCCAGTCGTCGATATAATTCAGTATGCGGATGCCCTGCAGACGCAACGGCGCCAGAGCTGCATCCACACACTTGGTGAATGTGCGGGGTGACAGTGCTAGACCGAAAGGAAGTACTCGATATTGGTATGCCTCTCCCCCGAAGGCAAACCTGAGAAACTCCCTGTGATGTGGAAGGATGGAGACATGAAAATACTCATCTTTGAGGTCTATGGTGACAAACCAATCCTCTAGTTTGATCTGCGACACAATCTGTCTGAGTGTGTGCATCTTGAACTTGAGCTTGGCCACCGAGCGATTTAGTAGACGCAGATCTAATATCGGGCGTAAGCCCCCATCCTTCTTCGGCACGATGAAGTAACGGCTGTAAAACCCAGACTCCCTGCTGGGAGGGGGAACCCTCTCTATAGCCCCTTTTTGCAGGAGTGTCTGTACTTCCTGTGCCATTACCAGAGCCTGCTCCGGGCCCACCTCTGTAGGTAGGACACCGCTGAAAGGAGGTGGCCGACTTTTGAATTGAATGGCGTACCCCTTTTCTGTTATCTGCAGGACCCAATGAGATATATTTGATAGACGTTTCCACTCGTCTAGAATATCTACTAAGGGAACCAGCCTCTCGAGGCTGGCCTCTGGTGTACTTTGAGCAACAAGCACAGTGCCCTGAAGCGGCGAACCAGCAACCGACTGCGCCCCGGCATTGCGGCGGGGTTGGCAGCGCGGCCCCCAGAGGGTGCCGCAGGGAAACGGGTACCGTTGGCAGGGGTAAACACCGTTTCCCTACGGGGGAACCACCCTCAGCGTCCTGACGCTTCTGGCGTCAGGAACGCTTTGACGAGGCCTTCTTGGCGATCAGGACTGTCCTCAGATCAGCCCTGCCCCTCGAAGGCCTCGTCTGAGAGCGCCGCCCCTCGTCCCCGTGCTGAGGGGGAGTTCGAGTAGCGACGCTCTGCTTCTATTTTGCCCTGTGCGAGACGCTCGTACTCGGTTTGGGCTGCTTGATGTCAGCTGCTGCTGGATGGTGCAGGTGAGGGCAGAGATAAGGCAGTGCCCGTCTCTAACCCCTCTGCAACGTCCAATTGTGATCCCCACGACTGCAGCCTCCGCTCCGCCTCGGCGGCAGCGGGACCAGAGCCGCGGGGAATACGAGCCGAGGCACCCTCCTCGAAGAGTGCCCGGCGGGAGCGCAGCGTTCTCAGCGGTAGTCTTTCGCAATGCTCGCAAGCAGCCCCCTCGAGGGCTGCCTGGGCATGCTGCGCTCCCAAGCATGCAACACAGAGAGAGTGTGTATCCCCACCCGTGATGTAGCGTGGGCAGGGAGGAACACACTTCCTGAAATTGCTGCTTTCACTCGCCATTTCTATCTATTTATTTTCTCTTTTCTTTGTTAATATAGGAATATTTAACAAAAAGGGTGGAACATCTCTGATAATAGACAGACAAAAACACCAAATAGACAGACAGGTTCACACAGATCGCTTGCTGAAGGCTCAGAAGCTAGTTCCTGTTTGTTTTCACGGACGCTTTATAGCTTCCGGTCGATGACGTCATCACGCCGACGATCGATCTTTTTTCCGATGGAATGGTTCTACAGGCGCTTCACGACGCATTAACGCAGAGGCGTTCTCACAGCGTTTCGACGCAGCTCGAGTTCCCCGAAAGGGAACACACATTTAATTGCATTAATTGCAAGAAAAAGTTGAACAAATCTAAACCAAATTAATTTGCATTCAAATTCAGTTAAAATAGGCTACATTTCATTTTAATCAGACTCTAAACATGATTGACTTTTAGTTAGGTGAATGAGTCAAGTTCTCTGAAATACAGTCCAACTACACAGTGTGTTAGAACAACCTGAACAGAAATGAATAATTAATAAGTGATTTATAATCAACATTTAATGCACGAAATATCTTATTTTATATTTATACTTAATATTTCAATGCGCATGCGCCAAAAATACTACGTCATGATTTTGAAAAATGCGCGGTCCGCCATGATTGCGTCATCGCGATGCGTGAGGAAAATTAAGCTGAAGAGAACAGACAACAGAGGAGTGAACCGTTTGGATCATTACAGATGAGACGTTATATGCTACAAATAACGAGTCAAGTAAGTATATCTTGATATAAGCTCTCTTGATTTTACATTTTCACCGTAACATGGTAGCTCTCTATTACGGTGTAACGTTAGTTATTTAGTTTAATCGCAGATAGGATAGACGCACTATGGACTCGGGAGGTGCTTAACATTAATCATGTTTCCTATGTATTTATTGTATTATTCATATTCATGTATCTAAGATTGCATTATAATAATTTCTTAAATCGGAATGTGATCGCCGGTGTGGGCATGTTCAATGAATTTGTCTGCTGTAAATACAATATTTTAATCGAACTCCTACTTTTTAAATGGACAGAAGACATTTAACGTTATATACATTTATTCCATATATTAACTTAACGTATAACAACAACCAGTAATGAAATAATGATTTTAATATGTTCTTTTCTTTTTGCATTTGGAGAGTAAGATGTTAAAGTGTTTTTAATATTTTGTGCTTATTTTATTTTATTTTATTTTATTTTTTATTTTGTAGGATCAATACAGATGTGTTATTGGAGATCCAGTGCAAGCTGTGTTGAATCACAGAGCCATCTTGATGAGGTCAAGTTAATGTTAATTATGAATTTATGCCCAGCCATGACACAAGCTAAAACATTGCTATCAAGTCTTTAGCTTTTAAATGCTTTGCATCTTGTCCATTTGTAAGTAATACATTCCCACTTGTGCATTTACAGATCCCCTAATCATTATATATTTTACAGGCCACACACCCAAAGGAATGGAGCCGCAGCATTGCTGTGCCAGGCGTGGTAAATACAGGAACATCCTTCATGGAGATGGTGCGAGGTGAGCTGAAACTTGCAAGGCAAGATGAGGAAAAATGCAAGAATACTTTTCTCAATTTACATTGGTCTTGGGTTATTTATCTATATTTAAGTTATGTTTAATTCCCTGTAAAGTAGGAATAAAAACCATTATTAAAATGTTCTCTATTTTTAAAGTCCAGTGTCAGTGAAGATGATGTGCTCAGTGGGATACGTGAAGGAACCTCTCCAATCATTCTACCCTGATGACTGGGGTAATTCATCACATAGGGGATGCAGTTGTGGTCAAAAGCGTACACACACCATGCAGAATAAACTGCTTCATCAGGGCAGTACTAAATAAAAAAAGAGACAACATGCTCATTTTTATGATCCCTCTTATGGCTATTTCTTTTTTTTCTTATTTTTTTTCATACAGATACTGCTGTGTGAATATAAACTGTACATCTATCGTTTTAATTTAATTGAGCCAATTATAATAATGGATAGATCTGTTTTATAAAGAAGTTTTTTCTTTGCGTTTTCTTTTTCTTTCCTCAAGGTATATCTTTTTTTCTTTCCTGCCTCTTTGGAACATGTCCATTCACATCTACTGTGGAGAGATGGTGCGCCAGTTTCCTACTGTTGGAGAGCTTCTGGGACATTGACATAAACAGCACTTTCCAAACAACTTGAAAAGAGTTGGTGACAAACAATTTTGTGTGCCTTTGGAGTTCTTCAGTTTTTTTGTTTTTTGTTTTTTTTCATTCACTGTAATGCTGGAATAAGATTTTAGAATAAACCTTTTGGTCCTAATTTTGGTGCTAGTAAAGGTTTAAGAGCTTATAAGTTCAGTAACACTTTACAATAAGATCTAATTTGTTAACGTTATTTAATGTATTGACCAACATGATCTAATTGTGATCTAAAAGTGATTTCTTTTTATTTATTTATTTTATTAAATTTATTTATTAAATTTATTAAATTTTACAGTGTTTATTAATAGTTGTTGACCTTGCTTAATAAATTATAGTTCAAAGCTAGTTAATTAAATTTATAGTCATTGTTCATGCAAGTTAACAATGCATTAAATAATTAACATATACACCTTTTGATTTTAAGATTGCATTAATAATAGGGGTGTAACAGTACACAAAGCTGACAGTTCGGGGAGGAACACTAAATATAAAAATGCTTTTTTTAATTATTGGTTTACTGAACAAATTGTAATTGTCCTAAACTAAAGGTTTCTTAAAGAATTAAAAATATAATATAAAAAATATCTCTACTAATTATTATTATTATTACCTTTATTGAACCAGGAGAAAAACTCACTGAGATTAAAATGTCCTGTCCTGGCCAAGATAGGCAGCTGTGTTTGCATGTACAGTTATACATAAAAAGTCACATAAAAAACATAAAACATACAACCAGTCAAAACCAATTACACACCATTAATTTACTCTCAAAATTATGTAGTAAAATTTTAAAATGACTAAATGTCACCAGATCTTTTAGCTTCAACTCAGTCTGGAGCAAATTCCAATCTGAGGCTGCGACATTTTTGAAGGACGTTTTACCAAGCTTAACTCTAACAAAGGGCACACAAAGATTATAATTTGATTCAGAATGTAATATATAATTGCCTTGTTGTTTCTGTTTAATCAAACGACAAAGAATGCTGTATAGTGTAGACTATATAGGGAGGCCTTACTTGCACTTGCATTTTATGCAAACGTGTAAACTTCTCATGCATTAACTTATAAATCTAATTATAGGTTAGATTTTTTTCAGGTTTTCAGGTTAAGTAGAATATGATGAATATATAGGCTAATATAATGCATACATTTAGTGAAAGAGTTCATCTCTCTCGTGTTTTATCGACATCTTTCTGCTGTTGAAACACTGAACGATTACACAATGTGATACATTTTAGTAAGTTGTAATGTATCTGTAACAAAGTTCGATATAATGAGGAAGGAAGAGGACACGGGGTCGGCTGGACGGTTGATGCTTGTCTCTTTATTTTCTCTATAACTCATAAACACACACTCAGGTGTGGATTTACATAAACACGATCACACGATCACTTCCGGGTCGGCACTTCCGGCTTCCGGTTACTCAGTCTCTGTGGGGGTTTGGCATCAACCGTCCGATCTCTCTCTCTCCTCGATCTCCGGTTCCACCGATGTTTTATACCCTCTCAGCGCTCATTACTAGAACGAGAGACAGGTGTTATTAATCTGCTTCCAACCCACTCACTTACCGCTTGTCCCGCGGCTCTCTCTCCCGCTGCAGACCTCGCTGAACCACGCCCCCCTTGCCACATACCCCCACCGCCCGACTCAGGCCGGGGAGCCGTCCGGCCTGCAGCCCCCCCCCCCCCATTTCTGGAGAGGAAGTCGGCCACAGCCATCTGAGCACCCGGCCTGTGGACCACCTGGAACTTAAAAGGCTGAAGAGCTAGATACCAACGGGTGATCCGCGCGTTGGTATCCTTCATGCGGTGGAGCCATTGGAGAGGAGCGTGGTCCGAACACCTCTGTGGCCTTCGTGGCCTTCTACCTCTGCTCTCGATATTGTTCCTACCCAATTTTTTAAACAGGTATTTGATAGTGTTGGGGTCTGGATTCTAGAAATTATAAATAAGAGCCTTCTTTCTGGGTCTGTTCCTGCTTTTTGTAAACATGCTTTGGTTAAACCTCTGTTGAAAAAGCCAAACCTGGACACAACTGTCCTATCACATTTTAGGCCAATTTCTAACTTACCGTTTATTGCAAAAATTTTAGAGAAAGCTGTGTTTTTGCAATTAAATAGTTTTTTGGCCACTAACAGTATTCTAGAAAAATTCCAGTCTGGTTTTATGAAAAATCATAGTACTGAGTCTGCACTTCTAAGAGTACTGAATGATATTTTATTACTAGTTGATTCTGGGAACTCAGTAATTTTAGTACTCTTAGATTTGAGTGCAGCTTTCGATACAGTGGACCATAGCATTCTTTTATCACGCCTTGAAAAGTGTGTGGGAATCCAAGGAACTTCCCTGAGCTGGTTCAGATCTTATCTTAGTAATCGAACCTTTTCAGTAGGTATTGGTCATGCTACTTCATCTGTAGCATCTCTTACCTGTGGTGTTCCTCAAGGGTCTATTTTGGCTCCCATTTTATTTTCCCTTTACATGCTTCCACTAGGTTCAATTTTTAGGAAGCATGAAGTGTCTTTTCATTTGTATGCAGATGACACCCAAATCTATTTACCCCTAAAACATAATGACAAGCATGGCTTAGAAACATTGCTTGCATGCTTAGCGGATGTACAATCTTGGATGTCTTTGAATTTTTTGCATCTAAATGAGTGCAAGACTGAAGCAATTGTCTTTGGGCCTTCAGTTAAAAAAGGAAATCTAAATCTTAACTGTGGTAAACTAAACTCTTATATCAAACCAACGGTTAAAAATTTGGGAGTTGTTCTTGATCTGTCCCTTAAATTTGACAAACATATAAATTCGGTTGTAAAATCATGTTTTTTCCATCTTAAACTACTGTCTAAAGTCAGATCTTTTTTATCTTTAAAAGACCTCGAAAGAGTTATACATGCCTTTGTTTTATCTCGCTTGGACTATTGTAACTCTTTGTATATCGGATTACCTCAATCTTCGATTGCAAGGCTTCAGATGGTCCAAAATGCCGCGGCTAGGTTTTTAACTAAGGTTCGTAAACGCGAACACATTACTCCAGTATTAGCGTCTCTTAATTGGTTGCCAGTGCATTATAGAGTTGAATTTAAAATTTTGTTGTTTGTTTATAAGTCGTTAAATGGTTTGGCACCTGCATATCTGTCAGATATTTTGATTGTAAATAAGTCAGTTAGATGTTTGCGATCCTCAGACAGTATTACATTGGCATATCCTAGAACAAGATTGAAGTTGCGAGGTGACCGTGCGTTTTCAGTGGCTGGTCCTAGGTTATGGAACAGTCTTCCATTATCTGTGAGGTCTGCATCGTCGATATATGAATTTAAATCGAAGTTACAGTCTTACTTTTTAAATCAAGCATTCCATTCATTATAACTCATGGTTTCCTTTTAAGCTTAAATTTAGTGATGTATTGTTATTATTATTATTATTATTTTTTTAAATTATTATTATTATTATTTTTTTTAATTTCTCTTTTATTGTTGTGTTTATATTATTATTTATTATTCTTATTTTTATTACTGTTCTTTGTACAGCACAGTGGTCAACTTTTGTTGTGTTTATTTGTGCTTTATTAATAAATAAATGAAATGAAATGAAATGAAATGAATGAACAGAGGGTGAACTCCCGCCCCAGAAGGTAGTAGCGGAGGGTGAGAACGGCCCACCTGATGGCAAGGCACTCCTTTTCGATGGTGCTGTACTTAGCCTCTCTCTTCGAGAGCTTACGGCTAATGTACAGCACCGGCCGCTCTCCCCCCTCCACCTCCTGGGCCAGGACTGCGCCCAGCCCCCTGTCCGACGCGTCAGTCTGCAACAGAAAAGGGAGAGAAAAGTCAGGGGAGTGTAAAAGCGGCCCGCCACATAGAGCAGCCTTAACTCGGGTGAAGGCCTGCTGGCACGGCTCCGTCCATTGGACCGTATCTGGTAGCCCCTTTTTAGTAAGGTCAGTCAGAGGGCTGGTGAGGTCCGAATAATTTGGTATAAACCGTCTATAATATCCCGCCAGCCCCAAGAACTGCCTTACCTCCTTTTTGGTCTTGGGTCTCGGACAGGTTGCAATTGCGGCGGTCTTATCAATTTGGGGACGCACCTGCCCATGACCCAAGTGGAAGCCCAGATACCTTACCTCCACCCGCCCAATTGCACACTTCTTTGGATTGGCCGTGAGCCCCGCTCCCCTCAATGACCTCAAGACCGCCCGGACATGCTGCATATGCCGCTGCCAATCGTGACTGTAAATCACGATATCGTCCAGGTAGGCAGCAGCATATGCGGCATGGGGACGCAAAATCCTGTCCATGAGGCGCTGAAAGGTAGCGGGTGCCCCGAACAAGCCGAAGGGAAGCGTGACGAATTGGTGCAATCCGAACGGCGTGGTGAAGGCTGTCTTTTCTTTGGACAATGGAGACAAGGGGATCTGCCAATAGCCCTTCGTTAAGTCCAATGTCGAATAAAATCGAGCCGTGCCCAGCCGATCAAGCAACTCGTCAACCCGCGGCATTGGATACGCGTCGAATTTCGACACTGCGTTCACCTTGCGGTAGTCCACACAGAACCTGACCGAGCCGTCAGTTTTAGGAACCAAAACGATCGGGCTCGCCCAGTCACTGTTGGACTCCTCTATTACTCCCATATCGAGCATTGCCCCTAATTCTTCCTGAACTACTTTTTTCTTGTGTTCAGGTAAGCGATACGGCCGGCTGCGAACTACCACGCCCGGCTCGGTCTCGAGAGATCTTTAGAGAGATCAGTGATTTGGGACAGTGAGAGGTGATCTCCCCCAGGGGCCAGCGCGACCGATTGTGCTTTGATGCTCGCCTCTGGCCCGAGATCATCCTCTCCCCCGATCACCGTCGCCAACAACACTGATTCCACCTCATTCCATTTCTTAAGGAGATTGAGGTGGTATATTTGACGTGCCCCGTTCCTATCGGACCGTATCACTTCATAATCGAGGTCTCCAACCTGTCGTGCGACCTCAAACGGCCCCTGCCACTTCGACATTAATTTAGAGCTCGATGTAGGGAGTAATACGAGCACTTTCTCTCCCGGTGTAAATTTGCGTAGTCTTGTACCCCTGTTATATGACCGGCTTTGACGGTCCTGGGCTTGCAACAAATTCTCCCTAGATAGCCGCCCCAAGGTGTGGAGTTTTGTTCGCAAGTCCAGCACATATTGAATTTCGTTCTTGGCCAAAGAAGGCCCCTCCTCCCAAGTTTCTCGTAGGACGTCCAGCACCCCCCGGGGCTGCCGTCCGTAGAGAAGCTCGAAGGGGGAAAACCCCGTGGAGGCTTGCGGGACCTCTCGCACAGCGAATAAGAGGGGTTCTAACCACCGATCCCAATTTTTGGCGTCTTCCTGTACGAATTTACGGATCATGGATTTAAGAGTGCGATTAAATCGTTCGACCAAGCCGTCTGTTTGTGGGTGATAGACGCTTGTCCGAATAGATTTGATGCCCAATAATCCGTATAATTCGCTTAACGTGCGTGACATAAACGCCGTGCCTTGATCAGTGAGGATTTCTTTCGGAATCCCCACTCGGGAGATTAAACGAAACAGTGCGTCCGCAACACTCTTCGCCGAGATGTTGCGGAGAGCCACTGCTTCCGGATATCGTGTTGCGTAGTCCACGATAACTAGCGCAAAACGATGTCCGCGTGCGGATCGTTCTAATGGCCCGATGAGGTCCATCGCAATTCTCTCGAAGGGGACCTGCATTAATGGAAGGGGGCGCAATGGCGCTTTTGGGGCGGCCAGTGGATTCACCAACTGACATTCAGGACAAGACGCGCACCACCTGCGCACATTGTCGTGAATGCCTGGCCAAAAAAATCGGGTCATTAAACGATTCAGCGTGGCCGCCTGTCCCAGGTGGCCCGCCATTGGGTTAGAGTGAGCCGCCTGGAAAAGCATTTCCCGGCGGCTCTTTGGTACTAACAACTGGGTTGTATCCACTTTTGTCTGAGCGTCTTGGGTCACTCGATACAACCTGTCCTTAATTATGGCAAAATAAGGATACGTGACGGGCAATGCGGGTTGAAGGGACTGACCGTCGATAGTGCAGACCTGCTGGAAAGCATGTTTTAGGGTCTCGTCTTGAGACTGCTCCAGAGGGAAGTCATCGCGGTCCGAGAGAATCAGTCTCTCGACCCCGCTCGGTTCCTCTGAAGCAGTTCCCGAGGGCCCCGTATCAGTCTCGCCAACCTGCACACGCACCGCCCCGTTCCTAGCCTTGTTCTCCCAAGCGGCATCCGCGCATAACGACCCCAATAACGCCGGAAAGGCGGGCCAATTCGTCCCCAGAATTAGCGGATGCCGGAGGTGGGGACTAACCGCCACCTCAACACTATGATTTTCTCCCCTAAACTGTATCGTGACTGGGACAACCGGATATTCCACCACATCCACGTGCACACACCGCACCTTAACCATGCGGCTTGTATCCAATGCCCCAGGCTGCATCAGGCTTTGATGGATCGAGGTTTGGTTACATCCTGAATCCACCAAGGCCTGATATGTACCCCCCTTGATACTCACAGGAATTTGGTACTCTCCTGCTTGATCAGGGGTGGTCCGCTGGAAGTCCGGGACCCGGATCATTGTCCCGATGTCCATCATCGGACATCGGTCCACAAAATGGTCCGGGTCGCCGCACCGCCAGCAGGCCAGCCCAGGCCTGCCCGCCGCCCCTGCGGCGGGGAGTGGGTTGGAATATGAGCACGGAGGGGGGGTGGAACCGGAACCGTTATCCCCGCCCGACCCCAGCAGCCCCGCCCCCCTGGGCGGGGCCCTCGAACTCCCGTACTGCCCTGGGCCCATTCCACCCCGGCCTCTGGGGGGAATGCGAGGGGGCCCTGGAGGGCGGGACCTAGGGAGAGGGACAGGGCGAGAAGGAGAGACAGAGGGGGGAGAGAGAGAGAGGGAGAGGTTAGTAGGGGCTCGCCGACCCCCGGGCACGCCACCAGATGGTCCTCCGCCAGGTTGATGGCCGTCGTCAGCGACGTGGGCCGGTGGCACTGGACCCACTCGGCGGTCTTCTTGGGTAGCCGAGCGATAAACTGCTCCAGTACCACCAGATCGACGATGTGGTCCACGTCGCTTCCACCGGCCAATAGCCATTTGCGGCACACGTCCCGGAGCTGTTGGGCCATCGCGAAGGGTCGGCCGGCCTCACCCCACTCCAGCGAGCGGAACCGCTGACGATGCTGCTCGGGGGTCCGACCGACCCGCTGGATGATGGCCCTCTTCAGGTCTTCATAATCCAGGAGGTTCGCCACCGGCAGTTGTTGGGCGGCCGCCTGGGCTTCTCCAGTGAGCAGTGGTATGAGGCGCACCGGCCACTGTGCCCGGGGCCACCCGCAGGCCTCCGCTGCTTTCTGGAAAAGGTCGATGAAGGCCTCGGGATCGTCCTGTGGCCCCATCTTGTGTAGGGGCACGTGGACCGGTGCGCTGGCGAGCCCGGCGGCTTCGGTGCGAACCTCCCGGTCTACCCAGCTCCGGAACCTCTCGCGGTCCTCTTGCTGGCCGCGGACGATGGCCTCGAATCGGCGCTCCTGGTCCGCCCGCAGGTCCAGCATGGACTGGTGTTGTTCCTGGTGGAGGGCCGCGAGAGAGGTGATGATGTCCGCAAACGGCGAGGCGGAGGGCGTTGGTGTAGTCATGGCGGCGGCGCGGTCCTACTTCCTTCCCGGGTTTCGGCACCACTGTAACAAAGTTCGATATAATGAGGAAGGAAGAGGACACGGGGGTCGGCTGGACGGTTGATGCTTGTCTCTTTATTTTCTCTATAACCAGTGGTGGGCCGTCAGGGCCAGCAGGGCCTTCTCTGCTGGCCCTGTCAAAATCATTATATATATATATATATATATATATATATATATATATATATATATATATATATATATATATATAGTTACGATTATATTTCCAGAAAGAATGTATTTATTTTTGGTGTATTTTCCATATGTCATCATCTAAACGCATCACAGCCCCGAGGACCAGCACTAGTAGAATAGCTTGCCTTCCATTGAAGCTGCTATTTTCCATTGGACCATAGCTTTGACTGACGTGGGTCATTAGCCAATCAAAATTTGATGTGTAGTGATAGAACGGCCCAGAGGCCCAGCGATGTGTCGGTGTGCTACCCCCTGCTGATGTCATCAGCCGTCTGAACTTTTCGCGGGTTGTGAGAATTCTGTGTGAAATAAACTATGGCCGCCGCGGATGACGGGCTGCGTGCGAATGATGTCAAGCCGGCAATGTTAGCTAACAAGCAGTGTTTTTTCTGTTTCTTTGGATGTTCTCTTCGTCCGTATTTTTGTTTGTTTAAGAGTATTTGTGCCAGCTGATTTTGATTCTTTTCACCATTTGCCTTAACGGTGACACGTGAGTGCAGTATCATCAATAAATAGTCAAATTGCCTTTTTGTCTAGCGTGTACTTTTTGCTTGCCCCCTTCCCAACGAACACTATGAAAGCAAAGTTCGTAGTAGTATTGCGTACAGTGCATTATTGTATTTTGCGTGTGTGTGTGTGTGTGTGTATTATGACACACAGGAGAGGGTGAAATATGAGGACATTGGCCATGTCACTTTTCAAAATGCTTATAAATCATACAGGATGAGGTTTTTTTTAGAAAGTAAAAATGCATAATGTTTCCTGTGATGGGTAGGTTTAGGGGCAGGGGCAGTGTAGGGGGATAGAAAATACGGTTTGTACGGTAGAAAGACCATTGCGCCTATGGAATGTCCCCATATGTCACAAAACCAAACGTGTGTGTGTGTTGTTATGGCGACGGCGTGGGGCTTGTTGATCGCGTGTATGTGTGTGAGTGTGTGTGTGTTTGTGTGTGCGTGTTGTTATGGCGTGGGGCGTGTTGATCGTTAGTGAAGGCCCTGACTGAAACCCCACGGTACGCTACTGTCTATAACTCATAAACACACAGGTGTGGATTCACATAAACACGATCACACGATCACTTCCGGGTCGGCACTTCCGGCTTCCGGTTACTCAGTCTCTGTGGGGGTTTGGCATCAACCGTCCGATCTCTCTCTCTCCTCGATCTCCGGTTCCACCGATGTTTTATACCCTCTCCGCGCTCATTACTAGAACGAGAGACAGGTGTTATTAATCTGCTTCCAACCCACTCACTTACCGCTTGTCCCGCGGCTCTCTCTCCCGCTGCAGACCTCGCTGAACCACGCCCCCCTTGCCACAGTATCCTTAACATACCTTCTGATGTTAATTCATGTTAATTCTTTGACTATGACAAGGTGATCACATTCACTCGTGCCGCGTTGCTGCTTGAACTGATGTGTCTTTACAGTGATCTGTCATGTCACATTAAAGAGCATCAATATGGCATCACTTGAATTTAATGATAAAATTGACAGAATACATATGTTCTTGTGTTTGTGTAAATAGTTTTTTGGGTTTTTCTTGGGCATCAAAAAAAAGTTTTTAATGTATATTTGTTTTACAGATTGTTTTGTCAATAAATGTAGAGGATTTAAATTTGGATGTGTTTATTATACGAAATTGCAGCTGTATTATTTGAAAAATGTAATTATGAATGTATTTCATTATATTAGAGTGTACATGTAAATTACGTTAAGGTATATTTAGTTCATATTAATTGCTTGTTTTTAAGACAGTAGAATGGATGTCAGTACATTGAGCAGTGCACTTTAATTACAATTTTAATACACTAGAAGCGATTATGAAAGTACATATAAAGTTGTATTTAAGTACCACTTAAGTTGTTCCAAAAAATCACTCTTAATTGCAACTTATAGTATTTTATTTCAACTTAATATGTGATAAATTTGAAATCAATTACATATAATGTGTGTTAAGTACACCGAAAACATTGCATTTAATTCACACTTAAGTGTATATTTAGCTGACATTAAAGTATGTTTTAGTTCACATTAATTGCTTGTCAGTACATTGAGCAGTGCACTTTGATTACAATTTTAATACACTAGAAGTGATTATGAAAGTACATATAAAGTTGTATTTTAGTACCACTTAAGTTGTTCCAAAAAATCACTCTTAATTGCAACTTATTGTATTTTATTTCAACTTAATATGTGATAAATTTGAAATCAATTACATATAATGTGTGTTAAGTACACCGAAAACATTGCATTTAATTCACACTTAAGTGTATATTTAGCTGACATTAAAGTATGTTTTAGTTCACATTAATTGCTTGTCAGTACATTGAGCAGTGCACTTTAATTACAATTTTAATACACTAGAAGCGATTATGAAAGTACATATAAAGTTGTATTTAAGTACCACTTAAGTTGTTCCAAAAAAATCACTCTTAATTGCAACTTATTGTATTTTATTTCAACTTAATATGTGAAAAATTTGAAATCAATTACATATAATGTGTGTTAAGTACACCGAAAACATTGCATTTAATTGCACAATTAAGTGTATTTGGTATAAGTATATTATCTGTGTAATAAGTACACTTTATAAAAGTACACTAAAGTGCACTTTTTTTCACAAGGGTGGTTTCACTGTGTACTAATTGAAAAGCATAACACAACACTTACTATTGTTTTACCTCAGTATCCATAGTTTTACTGTAGTATTTGTAGTTAAAACATGGTACCATACCATGATTTTGACACAGTAACTGTTTTTACTGTGTACTATTTGTATTTAAGCACTATGACTACAACACTTACCATGGTTTCACTACAGTAAATGTAGTTTTACTGTGGTACGTGTAGCTAAAGCACAGTAACCATGGATCTTACCATGGTTTTACCTCAGTAATCATAGTTTTGCTGTGGTGTTTGTAGTTAAACAGTAACCAAAACATATACCATCGTTTTTACCACAATAACCAGAGTTTTACTGTGGTATTTGTCATTAAAGCACTGTAACCACGACACTTACGATGCTTTTAAAGCAGTAACCATAGTTTTTTTCTGTGGTAGCTGTAGTAAAAAAGCATAGTTACACAAAACCTTACCATAGTTTCAAAACAATGACTACAACACTTGCCATGCCTTTAATGCTTTTTTGTTATTCAATATTTATGTTATTGTTAATATTTTTCTGTCTTGCAGTTTCTTCAGATCACCTGCTCCTCCATCTCCATCTCCCACAACAACCTTAAATCCAACAGTTATTTTAAGAAGCCATTTCTTGCAAAAGCTCACTAACTGTCTGTCTGTCAGCTTTTTTTCTGAACTGTATTTTGTAAATCATCTACACATATCTTGGCATATTTTTGTTATTTTCATATTTTCTACACATTCTTGGCAAAACTCAAAATCTAATTTTGACCAGTTATGTCAGAAAGCTGCTAGTATTAACAGGGAACTTGAACTCAAAGCTCCCAATGCTGATCTTGAAGAAGCTGCAATGGAGGCTGAACAAGTCCTTTAAAGGTTCAGCCCTTCACAGGTAAAGGTGAACACATTTAGCTTTAACAGATTTGTTTTGTATTAAGGAATGTATCTTTATTATGTTATGTGTTATTAACTTTCCTTAAAGTCCTTCCTCTTATATATATTGGTCACAGATCATTTTTAACACTGCCTCAACATGCATATATTTCTCTTTGTTTCAGCTGAAAAGGAAGTGATGTCAAGGGCTTGTTTAACCTGTCTTGTTCATGGAGTGGGATGAATTTGGCGGTTTATGGAGAAGACGAAAAGAAAAGAAGAAAAAGCTGCAACGGTAAATATTTCCAGTGGTATGTCTGTTTTTGTCGTAACCCTTGATTGAACATCACTGCATTTACATTTCGCACAGAATTGGAGGTTTCTTAGGCCCTGTCCACACGAAGCCAGCGCTTTCCTAATCCGATCTTTTTTCCCCTCGTTTCAAGAAATATCTGCGTCCACACGAGATTAAGAAAACGGACTAAAAACGATGTAGTTTGCATGCCAGGCCAGTGTGTGGCGCTGTAATTCTGCCACAGAAATACACTAAAAACGGAGAAGAAGAGTTGTGGCTAGAAGGGGTATAGCAGTGGTCGGAGGTGAGGCAAAATCTCACAATAAAATAATAAATACATTTGCAACTTAACAGATGTGTTTTATTAATGCCTACACCTACCCCAACCCAAAACATACCCTTACAATAATGCAGATACGTTAATTAAATGACGCGATGTTGATGTGCGCATGCCCAGTGCCCGTAGTTGTATCCCTTTAACTCTTCACTGTGCTGGATGTAGTGTGATGACATCACCGTTTCAGAAAATATACGGATTTGCTGTACACACGAAGACGGAAGATGATCGTTTTCAGATTTACCCACTTTGGGACCCGGTTTCGAAAAATATCGGATTCATGCTTCTAAAACGCCGGATCTGTGTGGACGAAACGCTGATACAGTACAAAATGTATACGTATACAGCTAAACGCGTCTCCGTGTGGACCGGGCCTTAAACTTTACATATCACACTGCTCCATCAGTAAGAATCTAATAAAGCACGGTTAGTCAAACTCGGTCCTGGAGGGCCACTGTCCTGCAGAGTTTAGCTCCAACCCTAATCAAACACACCTTCCTGTGATTTTCTAGTGATCCTGAATCTAGCTTGCTCAGGTGTGTTTGATCAGGGCTGGAGCTAAACTCTGCAGGACAGTGGCCCTCCAGGACAGAGTTTGAGGAACCCTGTAAAAAGTGTCATGTCAACGTAGTAGTAGTTCACACAGATTGTTTATATATGTAAATACGCACTACACCTTACGTCTTTTGCAATATCTCGTGCATGACATAACATTATAAAAAGTCGGGGCTCAAGTTAAAATCAGTTCAACTTCTCATCTCGAGACCTTGCGGGTTATTTTCCCATTCCACTGCCCGCGACTCGCGTTTTTCAAAGCAAACACGATTTCTGTGTGAAAAAGGCCATGATTCATTGTCTCGCTATCACCAGAACAAGCTCAATTTAAGATTGAACATTGGTCTGGGGAGTCTGCTCAGAATTTTCTACTGCACAAGAGGCATGATCAATGGGCATAATTCAAATGACTTTGTTTGCAATTGATAGTCCATCAAACAATCAGACCACAAGAGGCGTGAGCAATAAGCATCGACCTATCGCTTCTCTATCCGTCATCGTGTTAAATCCACCAATAGCCCACCTGGTGGATAAGCCAGTCTGTGATTGGTTCCCGCAAAAGTGTGTAACAAAAGCAGTAGAAAGGAATGTGCAGGTTTCCAGACTGAGCTGCAGGGTGAAATCAAATCGCTGGCAGATCGGGCTGGGTTTATCCAGTCTACATACTTCATACAACCGCAATAGGGATATTAGAAAATGTCTGCAATTTTAAGTGATAAAGCTTTATAAAGTCAGGATTCTGATTGATTGTCAATGTTTTTATTGTTTCATCTCATTTATTTTAATAAAATTATCTTTCATCATGTCTTGCAGGTTTTCTCATGGATTGTTCATTCTCTATCAGCTCTCTGCATTATCAAACCCAATGGCCCCTTTGCTAACAGTAATCACTCACTCGCTCGCTCATAAACACACACACTCACTCGCTCACTCACTCACTCACTCACTCGCGCACGCGCACACACTGTTACGCCCGCCTGTTGCCCCCTGCTGGCTCTGCTAGACAGTGCAGATGTTAGTTGGGCGACAGGTGTATTCTATCAGTAATCAACCCTCTATTATGGCGTTTGGGATATAAGGTCTGGGTGCTCAAGAGTTGCTCTCGCGCTGCTCTGGAGAGTTGAGTGTGAGTGGTGAGTAGGCGGGTGGCAACACTGGACTGTGACTGGAGCATTGATGGAGGGAAGTGACGGTAGTACCGGAAGTGATCTGGAGATGGAGGGAGAATCTAGTGGTAGGAGTACAGAAGTAATGGATTGGAGTAAAATTGCCAACCGTAAGAGAAAGAAAATCTCTAGAAACGAATCAGGAACTGATAGTGGAAAAGGAAAAGAAAGGATGCAGGCATGTACAAGCAAGGAGGATTTGAAGGTAATGATGAAGTTTGCAGAGAGCAATGTAATCAATCCGGTTAAATTAACCAAGGCACTTAAGAAAGCAATAGGCAATATAGAGAGTGCCAAGAATTTGAGAAACGGAAATCTTCTAATTTTCTGTAAAAATGAAAAACAACAGAAAGCTGCCCAGGGCATAAAATCAATATGTGGACAATCAGTGAGTTGTACAATACCGAGTAAGAGAGCTTGGTTAAGGGGAGTGATCTCTGGAATACCAATTGAGGTTTCCAATGAAACAGTAAAGAGCAACATATCAGGGGCCAAGGTGCTTGAAGTGAAAAGACTCAAATGTGTACGAAACAAAGAGAAAGTAGATAGTCTTTCACTAATGATTCAATTTGATGAGGAAAGAATGCCAGAGAGAGTGTACATTGGATATGTCAGTTATGTGGTAAGAGCATATGTACCTCCTCCAATCAGATGTTTTAAATGTCAAAAATATGGGCATGTAGCTGCAGTCTGTAAGGGAAATCAACGATGTGCTAGATGTAGTGGTAACCATGAATATGGAAAATGTGAACAAGGGACACAGCTAAAATGCTGCAACTGTGGAGGCGAACACAGTGCTGGCTTTGGGGGATGTGAGGTACATAAGAACGCTGTAAAAATTCAGAATGTCAGGATGCAAGAGGGAATATCATATGCTGAGGCAATTAAAAAAGTGAAACAGACAAAAGTGGGTCAAGTAAATGAGAAAACAGCTCCAATGAATCAGGAAAATATATCAGTATCGCAACCTAGAATAAATGAGGAATTTCTCAAAGTTGGAAAAGTTGAATTCATTACATTTTTAGCTGAGGTAATAAATTGTGCTGCACAAACCGAAAGCAGAACGGAGAGGATAAAAATCATAATTAAGGCAGCTGAAAAGCATCTACAGTTTGGAGATGTCTCCCTGGAGCAAGTAAACGAAAAACTCAAGGGTCAAGTAGTAGAGGCAACATGTGGAGGCTCTTAATGGTTTTACTAGTTTTACAGTGGAATGCAAGGAGTTTAATCGCAAATGGGCAAGAGTTTAAAAAGGTAATAGAAGATAAGGAATGCAAACCTCATGTTATATGCATACAAGAGACCTGGCTGAAACCTCATTTAGATTTTGTGATGCAAGGATATACAGGCATTAGAAGGGATAGACAGGCAGGTAATGGTGGAGGGGTGGCAACATTTATTAAAAATGAAATTGCATATAGAATATTAGAAATAAATGAAGAATATGAATCCATTACAGTAGAAATATTTTTAAGGAAACATAGTGTTAAAGTAATTAATTTTTATAATCCTTGCAATAGGTTAAGTATTGAAGTGTTAGGAAACATAATCAATATGGGGATTAAAAAAGTAATATGGTGTGGGGATTTTAATGCATATAATACTTTATGGGGAAGTGGTAATACATATCACAATGGTAAAGTAATAGAAGAAATGATGGATTTAAAGGGTTTGGTGTGCATGAATGATGGTAGAGCTACAAGAATTGATGTAACTCGGGGTACTTGCTCACATATAGATTTAACACTGGTGTCGGAATGTTTAGCAGGGATGTGCGATTGGGATGTTTGGGAGGACTCTACAATAGGAAGTGATCATTATGCTATTAGTTGTAAAATAGGAGTGGTGGTTAGTGAAATTATAGAGGATAAGATGTGTAGATGGAAATTTAAAAAAGCAAATTGGGAGGCATTTAAATATGTTAGTGAAGTAAAGTTACAAAAGTTGTTTTTTAATGAGGAATTGGACAGTGTAGAAATGCATAATGAGAAATTATGTCAAATTCTGTATAGTACAGCTGAACAAATTATTGGTAGAAGCAAAGGAATAAAAAGAAATAAGTCAGTTCCATGGTGGACCGAGTTATGTAGTGAAGCAATTAAAGCTAGAAATAAGGCTTTTAAAAAGGTTAGAAAGAAGTATAAATTTGATGACCTAATTCAATATAAAAAAACACAAGCCAATGTGAGAAGGGTTATAAGAGCTGCTAAAAAGAATTACTGGAGAAGTTATTGTGATTCCATAGGGGAGAAAGTAGATGTCAGTGAAGTATGGGGTATGATCAGAAAGATGGGGGGTTTAAAAAGAAACTTTGGTCTACCTGTTTTGAATAATGAGGATAGAATAGCTGTGACTAATGTAGAAAAGGCAGAAATGTTAGCAGAGGTGTTTGTTAAGGTACACAGTAATGATAACATATCAGAAGAAATGGAAATAAATAGAGAGCAAAGTATAAAGGAACATCCAAATATTATGATGGAGAAAGAGACATCCAATGATAATTTTGATGTGGAATTTTCATTGTATGAATTAAAGAGAGCAGTTGGGGGAGTTAAGCAAACATCTCCAGGAAAGGATGAGATATGATGCTATACGATGATAAAAAATTTATCCGATGTGTCTTTGAATTATATATTGTGTCTTTTTAATAAAGTCTGGAGAACAGGGAGACTTCCTATATCATGGAAACATGGGGTTATTATTCCTATATTAAAGCCAGCTAAGAACAAGCATAATGCTACAAATTATAGACCTATAGCGTTAACGTCGAATTTGTGTAAAATAATGGAACGTATGATTGTATTCAGATTGAGCTATTTATTAGAAAGGAAAGGAATTATTTCACCTCATCAAAGTGGATTTCGGAAAGGACGCAGTACTTTAGATGCTGCCATATGTTTAGAGATGGATATAAGAAAGGCTCAAGTCAATAAGGAGGTGGTAATAGGTATATTTTTTGACATTGAAAAAGCTTATGACATGCTTTGGAAGGAAGGGCTATTAATAAAGTTAGAACAATTAGGGATAAAAGGAAGAATGTTTAACTGGGTAAAAGATTTTTTGCTGAATAGAACAGTCCAGGTAAGGGTTGGAACATCATGTTCTAGAATATACCGAATAGATAATGGTACTCCACAAGGAAGTGTGTGCAGTCCAATATTGTTTAATATAATGATAAATGATGTATTTCAAAATGTCAAATTAGATATAGGAAGATCTCTTTATGCTGATGATGGAGCAATATGGAAGAGGGGGAGAAATGTATCATATGTAACACAAATCATTCAAACAGCCGTTAATGACGTGGAAAAATGGGCCAATAAATGGAGTTTTAAATTATCAATTGCTAAAACCCAACTAGTCTGCTTTGCGAAGAGAAATAATATCCCTGAAATAAAAGTGAAGCTGTATGATCAGGTTCTGGAACAAGTTAAAGTTATTAGATATTTAGGGATATGGATGGATTCTAGGTTGAATTTTAATACACATGTACAGAAATTGTTAGAAAAATGCAAAAAGGGTATTAATGTATTAAGATGTTTATCAGGGATGGAATGGGGAGCTAGTCGAAAGTCGATACAAAGAATATATTGTGCCTTGATCAGGTCAGTAATCGATTATGGATGTATTATTTATGGATCTGCATCAAAATCGCTTATTAAAAAAGTTGAATCAATTCAGGCACAATCATTAAGAATCTGTTGTGGGGCTTTTAGAACATCTCCTATAGCAGCGTTACAGGTTGAGGTAGGAGAAATGCCCATACATATACGTAAATTGAAATTATCAATGAATTATTGGATTAATATTAAAGGGCATTCAGAGACACACCCAGTCAAAGAAATATTAAAAGAGTGTTGGGAGTATGGAAATAATAGTATTACTAGTTTTGGTTGGACAGCAAACAAAGATGCTTTGACTTTAGGTATTAAGGAAATTCCAGTTAGTCCATCTATTGTTATTTCAGATATTCCTCCTTGGTTGCTTCCTACACCTCAAGTCGATTTTTGTCTTCAATATAAACTCAAGAATGAAAAATCCATACCTAAGGAGGTTGTTGTAAAAGAGTATTTGGAACAAGCATATTCCTCAATGCTCCATATATATACAGATGGGTCAAAGGATCCTATAACAGGATACACAGCAGCAGCTGTATACATTCAGAGATTCCAGGTCAACATTCAGAAAAGAATAACTAATTATGCATCTGTTTTTACAACTGAGTTGATAGCAATTCTATTGGCGATTCAATGGGTGGAGGATGTAAAGCCAATAAGGGTAGTTATTTGTTCAGACTCTATGTCAGCATTAAATAGTTTAATATCAGGGCAGTCAACAACTAGAACAGAATTAATATATGAGATTCTAATAATTTTTTTAAGAATACAGGAAATGGGTATAGTCCTGAAGTTCATATGGGTACCTGCACATGTGGGAGTACATGGGAATGAAACAGTTGACAAACTGGCAAAACAGGCATTACAACATAACAATATTGAAGTACAAATTCCACTAAGTAGGGTTTAAATAAAAGGAAGAATTAAAGAATACATGAATAAAAAGTGGCAAGAAGAGTGGGACAGGGAAATAAAAGGCAGACATCTTTACAATATTCAAAAACGAGTTGGCAAAGGGAGAGAGTGTTTTAATAGTAGGAAAGAAGATATCATCATTTCACGACTCCGAATAGGACATTCTGGATTAAATCATTCATTGTTTATAATAGGGAAACACCAAACTGGATTGTGTACCGCATGCAGTGAAGTAGAGACTATTGAACATGTACTTTTACATTGTGTATTATTTAGCAGGGAAAGAGAAGAGTTTATTAATAAATTGAAAGATATAGGATTAGTAAATTTTAGTATATCAAATCTATTAAGTTGTGCTTCAGGAGAATCAAGGATACAGAGGGAAATACTTAGTTATCTCAAAGAAACAGGATTGGATAGCAGAATTTAAAATTTATATATGGCATAAATATTATTTATTTATTTAATTACCTTTAATTACCTTTTTTTTTTTTTTTTTTTTTTAAGTCCCTGTTGATGCTTCACACTCCAGTCCAGTTGGTGGCGGTAATACACCATAAGTTGGATTGTCAACCGCCATTAAACAATACAAGAAGAAGAAGAAGAAGAGTTGCTCTCGCTCTCTCTCGCCATGTTTCTCCTGTTTATGTCATTTTCTTAATAGAACCTTCTTTATTGATTTTATGTGTCAGAGAAATATTTTGGTTACCACACGCGTGTTTTCTTTCTCCCCCTAGACGTTGGTTTTCTTTTGTTTGTTAAATAACTGTTTTCTTGTTTTATCAATAAATTGGTTTATTGTTTTAACCATTTAGTGTTTGCCTCTTTTATGTTGCGGCATATGAGCCAGCCGTAATATAAAAATGGGGTCTCGTTCCGGATTTTGAGCGTTTGTTTGAGGGAGTATTTGTATTGTCTCTTCAGGGTTTCTTGAGGATTGGCTTGCACTCCGGTTAGTTAGAGTGTTTCAGCTGGGCTGCGCATGAGCGGTCCTTCCATCGGAACACTATTTGTTGTTTTGTTGATTTCTTTTTATTTTGTTTGGAGTTTTGGAAGGAAATCCTGGGTGGGGGTACGCTTCTCGTGCAGCTGAGCTCATTTGGAGTACAGCTGTTACGAGGCTTAGCGTTTAAAGTCGCCTCGAGCCCGGCAGTCCTTTGAAGACTAGTTAGGATAGTTTCAACAAGCAGGTATATCGGAGATGTAAGGCCAATGGAAATCCTGGTGAGTACTCTATTTTTCTCCCTGTTTATCGTTAAAAAAAATTTATAAAGAGAGCATGTTGCTTGTTGCGTGTTGGTATTATGCGAAACTCGGTTTTGTTTACACAATTGTTGTGTTAGGGACAACCGCAGGTTATAGATAATTAGTGAATCGGGAAATCGCCTTTGTAGCCTATTGAGGACGGCCGATTGTTCACTAATGGTAAATTAACACTGCATCACGGGTAATGCGGGTTGTATAAATTCCTATTATAAACCAGGATCGTTTTTTCCACATTAAAGCACTAGAATGTTTATTGAAACAGTGACTTTGGGGCCTGTGGAGATTAAGTTGAATGATAAAAGCTAAATGTGGTTTTGAGTTTATTCATTCATCTTATGTTTCTAGTGTTGTTTAGTGGATTATTGTGCTAGGCTGTATGAAATGTTATCTCAATATGGGTGATATTGAATAATCATTTCAGTCTAGGCTGTTTTCTGGCACTAGGTAATTTTTTTTAAAAGGAGGTTTATTGAGATTATTTGGATTTATTGTGGTACACTTATCAGCTAATTTAATTGCGTAAGTTTATGCTGGTTCAAAATGACTTCAAATGAGGAATTGAATGTGGAGCTTTCTGAAAAGTTTCTAGATAGGTGCACCAAAGAACAACTTTTAGAACTTGCAGAGAGTCATGCTATTGTTTTGACTAGTAATGACAAGAAGCCCAAAGAAGATTTGTTAAGGGCTGTTAAAAGCCAGTTGATAGCCAAAGGAATTCTTGGTATGGGAGATGAGACTTTTGGTAAGGTACTATCTCCAAGAGTAGGGAGAGATGTAATGTCAAGAGAGAAACAAACACAGTTTGAGACGGAGAGACTATCGTTTGAAGGTACTCAAGCATTAAAAGATAAGGAATGGGAAAGACGACTTCAGTTAAAACAATTGGAGCTTGAACAGGATCGTGAGCATGCTCAGGTTGAGTTGAGAAAATTAGAGTATGCACGTGAGAGTGAACGTGAACAAAGGCAGTACGAGGTGAGGAAGCTAGAGCTCGAACTGGAAGTTAAGAAAGCTGAAGCTTCTAAATCTATTCCGGTTGTGCGGCCTTCTTTTGATGTTGGTCGAAATATTAAGATGGTGCCTCCATTCTGTGAACGTGACGTAGATAAGTATTTTGCTCATTTTGAAAGAGTTGCTTCTTCTCTAAAATGGCAAGAAGTTTGGACTTTACTTCTACAGTGTGTGTTGAAAGGGAAGGCTCAGGAAGTGTTTGCTTCTCTTTCTGATGAAGAGAGTGCAGATTTTAAACAAGTAAAAACTGCTATTTTAAGACCGTATGAGTTAGTGCCCGAGGCATATCGCCAACGATTTCGGGGCTACAAAAAAACTTGAAAACCAAACTTATGTTGAATTTTCTAGAGAAAAAGAGATTATGTTTACAAGATGGTGTCAGTCTAAGAGAGTAGAAACTTTTAACCAGTTGAGGGAGCTAATTCTGGTAGAAGAATTTAAAAACTGTGTGCCAGGATCTGTGTCTACTTATTTGAATGAGCAAAGGGCCTTGACTCTGTCAAATGCGGCTGTGTTGGCTGATGAATTTATTCTGACTCACAGAGTTTCTTTTCCTGATAGAGCATCAAGTGATCAGGGTAAAAAGTCATTTCGCAATCGATGGACACCTCCAGTGATTACATCAGGCACTGTGCCAGGTGTGCCTCCTGTGAGTCAGAATGTTTCACCAGATAAGAAAGGTAAGGTGGTCTGCTTTTACTGTCACAAAGTAGGACATAAAATCTCTGAGTGTAATGCTTTAAAGAAGTCAGTAAAGCCAGTTGGATTAGTTGGGCTTGAACCACTGGGGATTCATGTAAGCAAACAAAATTCTAGGGATAAAAAGGCGATATCAACTCCGGTAGAAGTTGGGGATCATTATACAGAGTATGCTCCATTTATTACTACTGGTATTGTGTCTCTGCCAGGACGAGAGGAGAACGTTTCTGTGCAAATCCTAAGAGACACGGGAGCTGCTCAGTCCTTCTTGTTAGAAGGAATTCTTCCACTCTCCGGTCAGACGGCAACCGGGGAGGATGTGTTAATTAGGGGGATAGAAATGACTTTCTTAAAAGTTCCCTTACATAAGGTACATCTTGCCTCTGATCTCATAACTGGTGATGTGATTGTTGGGGTGCGATCATCTCTTCCAGTGCCAGGTGTTGCTTTTATTCTGGGGAATGATCTTGCTCAAGGGAATGTTTGGGGAACATTTAAACCTGTACCATATACTGTTGTAGTCTCCACACCTGTGTCTGCAGAGATTCCTGATGAATGTGGTCAGAAATTTCCCCATGTGTTTCCTTCCTGTGCTGTCACTCGAGCCAGAGGAAAACAACTTAAAGCTGACCGATTGTGTGACCTTTCTGACACTCCTAACAGTGAGGTAATTATGGAGAGAACTTTACCTGTTCATTCTGTCAATTATGTTGATACCAGTGGTCTTCTACCAACAACTGAAGTTGATGGTGGAACGGTTGAAGATGAACCACTCGGTATGACTTTAACAGATAACATCACTGGGGGTTCATCTGACTACCCTTCTGAGGAGTCTGTCTCTTGGGAGAAGGGAAAATCAGAAAATCTTCTCCCCTCTATTCTGAATGTCTCTCGAGAGCATTTGATTCAAGAACAGTTAACTGACGTAACTCTTAAACCTTTGCTCTCAATGATTTCTATGGAAGGAGATATTGAGACTCTGTTACCTTCCTGCTACTTTTTAAAGGAGGGTCTGTTACTTAGACGGTGGGTCAGTGAAACAGAACCAGTCACTAAAGCGTACGTTCAAGTGGTAGTTCCTCTTAAATTTAGACAATCTGTGATCTGTTTAGCTCATGATGGAATGGCTGGACACATGGGGGTGAGGAAAACCTATGATCGATTGCAACGTAAATTCTTTTGGCCTGGTTTAAAGAGGGATGTGGCCAAGTTTATTCGAACTTGTCATGTGTGCCAACTCACGGGTAAGCCAAACCAGAAAATTCCTGTGGCTCCTCTTCAACCTATTCCAGCAATGTCAAAACCATTTGAGTATTTGCTCGTTGATTGTGTAGGTCCCTTACCTAGATCAAAGAATGGTGATCTGTATTTACTAACAGTTATGTGTTTATCTACTCGATATCCAGCTGCATATCCTGTCAGGTCCATTACTACGAAATCTATCCTCAAAGCTTTAACTGACTTTATGTCAACATTTGGCATTCCCAGAATTATCCAGTCTGATCAAGGCTCTAATTTTATGAGCCGTCAATTTGCTAAGGCTTTGCAGCAATTAAAAATCAGCCATAATATTTCCAGCGCATACCATCCTCAGAGTCAAGGGGCCCTCGAAAGATTTCATTAGACCCTGAAGTCCTTGTTGCGGTCGTATTGTGTTGAACTTGGGTCTGATTGGGAGGAGGGGCTGCCTTGGCTGCTTATGGGTGTTAGAGAGGTTATTCAAGAGAGTACTGGATTTAGTCCAAACGATCTGGTATTCGGCCATGAAGTTCTTGGTCCCATTGCAGTTCTTGCTGATAACTGGGTCTCTACGGAACCTTCCCAAAATGTGCTGTATTACGTTAGTGGTTTCCGATATCGGCTGTATGAAGCTCGGGCAATTGCTCAGAGAAAACTGGGGAAGTTGCAGAGTAAGATGGAGAGGTTGTTCAATAAACGAGCAGTCTCTCGGAAATTTGAGGTTGGAGACCAAGTTCTAGCTTTGCTGCCTCTTGTAAATAACCCTTTCCAAGCCCGTTTTGCAGGTCCATATCCTGTCCTTAAATGCCTCTCTGGACAGAATTATCTGTTGAAAACCCCAGAGCGACGTAAGGGAGTACAGGTTTGCCATGTAAATCTGTTAAAGCCCTATTTTCCTCATACATCTTCTGTTGGGTTAGTAACCACTGTAACAGATGAGTCATTATATTTGAGTGGAAAAGGGACTTCCCCTTCAAAGAGTTCTTCCTTGAATTGCATTGGGGATGACTGCGTCAATTTTCCTTCTCAAGGTATTATTGAAGGACGGTTGAATAATTCTGAGATGTATGAAAAATTGGTCCATTATCTACCCCATCTTTCCCAGTCTGAGAAAAATGATATTCTTCAGTTAGTAGAGTCTTTTCCTAACTTGTTTTCTGATGTGCCTAGTTGCACTACAGTTATTGAACATGACATTGATATGGGTACAGCTTTACCAATTAAGCAGCATGCCTATAGGGTAAATCCTCTGAAGCGGGAGATGTTGAAAAAGGAGGTTGCTTACTTATTGAATAATAACCTGGCTGAGGCCAGTTTTAGTGCTTGGAGTTCCCCTTGTCTTCTTGTAAATAAGCCCGATGGATCCAGATGAATACAGATTTTGTACAGACTATCGTAAGCTAAATTCCATTACTAAGCCTGATTGTTATCCTTTACCTCGCATAGATGATTGTGTGGACCGAGTCAGCTCTGCGACGTTTGTGAGTAAATTTGACCTTTTAAAAGGGTACTGGCAGGTTCCACTGACTGCTAGGGCAAGGGAACTTTCTGCATTTGTGACACCTGATGACTTCCTCCAATACCGTGTCATGCCATTTGGGGTTCGAAATGCTCCCGCCACCTTCCAGCGCCTTGTTAACAGGGTGTTGTCTGGTTTATCTGGCTGTGAGGCTTATTTGGATGATGTGGTCTTGTTTAGTTCAACTTGGGCAGATCACATAGACCAAATATTGGACAGGTTTGTCCAATTGATGCGAAGATTGAGTCTATCTGTGCTTTCCCAGTGCCTACAAATCGTAGAGAACTGCGTAGGTTTCTGGGAATGGCTGGGTATTATCGTGGGTTTTACCCCAATTTTGCATCCATTGTGACACCCCTGACTGATCTTATCAGTACTAAAATACCTTTTGAGTGGACTACAGCCCCACAGCAGGCATTTGATGGCGCCAAGGCCCTGTTGGCTAGTGCTCCTGTGCTTGTTGCACCAGACTTCTCTAAATCCTTTTGCTTGGCTATAGATGCAAGCGATACTGGAGCTGGAGCAGTTCTTTTACAGAAAGGTGAAGATGGAGTGGAACATCCAGTCTGTTATTTTTCAAAAAAATTCAACGTCCATCAGCGAGTTTACTCTGTTGTGGAAAAGGAGGCACTTGCCCTTGTTCTGGCTATTCAACATTTTGAAGTTTACTTGGGATCTTCTGCCAGTCCAATTGTGGTCTATACAGACCATAATCCTTTAGTGTTTTTACACCGAATGAAAAATCATAATCAGAGGATAATGAGGTGGAGTCTCATTTTACAACCGTTTCCCCTTGATATTAAACACATTCGGGGTAGTGAAAATGTTATTGCTGATGCCTTATCTCGAGCGTGAGTGTATATTTTGTAGTTTGCTCCCCTTTTTTTCCCTTTCTCTCCTCTTTCTATCCTGCTTCCTAGGGCCCAGGAAGCCGGAACCAAGGGGAGTGAAGGACGACGGGTGGAGAACGGTTTTTTTTGGACATTCCTAGAGGAATGTTTTTTGTGGGGGAGGTGTTACGCCCGCCTGTTGCCCCCTGCTGGCTCTGCTAGACAGTGCAGATGTTAGTTGGGCGACAGGTGTATTCTATCAGTAATCAACCCTCTATTATGGCGTTTGGGATATAAGGTCTGGGTGCTCAAGAGTTGCTCTCGCTCTCTCTCGCCATGTTTCTCCTGTTTATGTCATTTTCTTAATAGAACCTTCTTTATTGATTTTATGTGTCAGAGAAATATTTTGGTTACCACACGCGTGTTTTCTTTCTCCCCCTAGACGTTGGTTTTCTTTTGTTTGTTAAATAACTGTTTTCTTGTTTTATCAATAAATTGGTTTATTGTTTCAACCATTTAGTGTTTGCCTCTTTTATGTTGCGGCATATGAGCCAGCCGTAACAACACACAGACACACACACACACACACACACAAACCCTTTCTGCCAACTTCTGCTTATAGCATCTCTACTTGTATTAATTTCTCCTCTACAGTGAACAGTCCCAAATTATAAGCAACTTTTTTTGTTTTTTCTTTTTTTCTTCTTTTCTTTATAGTGGCACAATCTGGAGAAGTACCTGGGTGACAGAGGATGCTGTGCTGGGCACTTATGTTTGTCTTTAAACAGTTTGACATATCAATAAACATTGTGAAATGACTACAAAATGTGTGCATTCATTGTTTTGTTTTTACTTTTTTACTTTTAACTTTTTTTTTATTCTTATAGTTAAACTAGTAAAGTTAAGAATTACAAAAGGTTTTCAGGAAACACAGTGATTAAATGTATACTGTACATACACTATAAATACACTGTAAATATTACATAAGCACTATATTTAAATATTAGCTGCACTTATCTTAGGTCTTATCTTTAGATTAGTAGTTTTTTGTAAAACAAAGGACATTTTTTATTTTTTATTTTTATTTTTATTTTTCATACAGTATACAACTGCAGAATGTTTGAACTTAAAAGTTGTGCATTAATTAATAGTTGGGTAATGTATAGCCTACAATGGAAACCATTAGGCCCTTGCTTGGGGTGAAAAAAATCACTATAATGAACAAATCTATTGCTGCATCAGGTCAATCCCCTAAATGCAATCTGTCATTTTAGTTGTATTATATTTAATGGGGACAAATACATGTTTAACTGATAATCTGTTTATTCATCACAAGCCCCTGAAAGAACCTGTCATAAAATACCATATATGGGCAAGGAAGTGTGACGCATCTCCTCAACTGAGTTGTCATTGGCTTTGACTTTTTCCGGCACCGACAGGACTGGTTGTGGTTGGACAATCTTTTAACCCGTATTAAAAAAAGGTTAATGTTGCAAAGTACGTTTTGTTGTTATTATTACGTCAGTAATGCATTCAGTTAACAATGCGGTGTTGCTATGTTGTGAGAAATTACCTCTTTACCAAGATCCTAACCCTAACCCTAAGTGTAACTTCACTGAACTACAAACTAAGACAATGGCGTTCCATCGATATAGTGACAGAGGCTTATGGGTAATGCAGTTTAAAACGTGTAAGAAAGAAATTGGAAACATTACTATCTTTAATGAGCAAAGGGATATCTAATCATGTTCATTGTGTAAACCTCTATGAGATATTTGAGAGGCAGGCTGAATTTGGTATTTTACTTGAGCATTAAAAAAAAAAAAAACCTTTATATCACCTTTTAAAAGATAGATAGATAGACAGACAGACAGACAGACAGACAGACCGACCGAAGATAGATAGATAGATAGATAGATAGATAGATAGATAGATAGATAGATAGATAGATAGATAGATAGATAGATAGATAGATAGATAGATAGATAGATAGATAGATGGATTTTTAGTTGTCATACAAATTTTCTTTTTGAATCTATCATCAGACTTTGATGCTCTTCTAGGGGACTATACTTGGCTCCTGGGGATGGCAGGGCAGTAAAACACACACAGATGTATACTTATCATGGACAAGTGTGAAGTGTCACATTTATATTGTCTTTTAAACGACTTTCAATCTTTAATTCAGTCATAGTTAACAACAGAACGAGAATATACCCCCAAAGTTATCAAATGCTCATATAGAACATGCTTCTCAATGTATTTAATTAGAACAAGAATACAGTGTTAACAATAAATGAAGACATCTATTTAAACAACCAATACACCTTGTGACACTTCATTGTACTAATGTGCATGCTCATCTTGCTTGTAGTACAGGGTCCATGTTGATCTTTCTCTGGTGCATCACCTCAGTGTGTATGAAGTGTCTGTAACAATATAGCCGATACAATCTCTTCAAATGCATCTTTCAACCTTCCCTTCGCTGTAATTTGTCATATTTACTGTATTCGACTGAGCATCTAGGCAGCATCTATATGCAGTGGTTACATTCTAGCAAATTATTGTCCTAAATGTCATTAATATGACTAAATGTTCATGTCTCAATTAAACCAATCATGGTCATTTTATGTATTATTTATTTTAAATTATGTATTTAATAAACACCATGCTTAATACAGTTCTGCCAGAGAGACTCGGGAGAATAAATACTGTGACAATAATCCATTTTTTTAACAATCCAGCAAGCAATAAAGTACTTTGGCATAGGCCCCGTCCGTAGCTCGCAATCAGAGGGTATGGACTCTGCATATCCTGCCTGAAGATGAAGGCAGAGGCGCAGCCGACCCCCCCGTGAGGTATGGAAGGGACCATCCTGGTGGTGGTGGTGGGGTGGAGTAGGGAAGGATTTGACTTGGAGGTGGTGGGGAGGATGGCGGTGAATTGGGGCATCAGCATCTGCGAACTCAAACATGAGTAAGTACCGATCTTTTATACCCAAGTATTAGAATGTGATTGGATAGATAGAAGTTGAAGTGACGTAACAATTAAGTCTTCCTGGCAGAACTTTTGCTAAAGCTTTCATTTCTGCCAGAGAGACTCGGGAGAATAAATACTGTGACAATAATCCATTTATTAACAATCCAGCAAGCAATAAAGTACTTTGGCATAGGCCCCGTCCGTAGCTCGCAATCAGAGGGTATGGACTCTGCATATCCTGCCTGAAGACGAAGGCAGAGGCGCAGCCGACCCCCAAAAATGAGGTGGAAGAATGCTTCCACCCGGACGGAGCCTATCCCCCAAAACGGTAAATAAAATAGACCCACCAGTCTTGTGTCCTGGAGTTCCTATAGAGAAGAAGAACAAGAGTTAACATGTGAGGCATGGACATGGAACGCCGTCTGCTGATGGTTAAACAGAACTTGAAATTATATTTTGTAGATGGGCCCTACACATGAGCAATAAATATCTGCTGCTGCGTAATTGTAAACGTTTTTGGCCCTTGCTGATACCTCCAAAAGTATTATAATATTTATTTATTTTATTTAATTTTTTAAAGCACACGTATAAACCACAGAGACATGGCCGCAGGGCCACACGGAGACGAGGCCGCAGGGCCACACGGAGACGAGGCCGCAGGACCACACGGAGACTAGGCCGCAGGGCCACACGGAGACGAGGCCGCAGGGCCACACGGAGACTAGGCCGCAGGGCCACACGGAGACTAGGCCGCAGGGCCACACGGAGACTAGGCCGCAGGGCCACACGGCCTGTTAGGCCACAGAGACAAGGCCGCAGGGCCACACGGAGACTAGGCCGCAGGGCCACACGGAGACGAGGCCGCAGGGCCACACGGAGACTAGGGCGCAGGGCCACACGGAGACTAGGCCGCAGGGCCACACGGAGACTAGGCCACAGGGCCACACGGCCTGTTAGGCCACAGAGACAAGGCCGCAGGGCCACACGGTCTGCTAGACCACGGAGACGAGGCCGCAGGGCCACACGGAGACTAGGCCGCAGGGCCACACGGAGACTAGGCCGCAGGGCCACACGGCCTGTTAGGCCACAGAGACAAGGCCGCAGGGCCACACGGTCTGCTAGACCACAGAGACAAGGCCGCAGGGCCACACAGAGACAAGGCCGCAGGGCCACACGGCCTGTTAGGCCACAGAGACAAGGCCGCAGGGCCACACGGAGACAAGGCCGCAGGGCCACACGGTCTGCTAGACCACAGAGACAAGGCCGCAGGGCCAACGGAGACAAGGCCGCAGGGCCACACGGTCTGCTAGACCACAGAGACGAGGCCGCAGGGCCACACGGCCTGTTAGGTCACAGAGACAAGGCCGCAGGGCCACACGGAGACAAGGCCGCAGGGCCACACGGTCTGCTAGACCACAGAGACAAGGCCGCAGGGCCACATGGAGACAAAGCCGCAGGGCCACACAGCCTGATAGACCACAGAGACAAGGCCGCAGGGCCACACGGTCTGCTAGACCACAGAGACAAGGCCGCAGGGCCACACGGTCTGCTAGACCACAGAGACAAGGCCGCAGGGCCACACGGTCTGCTAGACCACAGAGACAAGGCCGCAGGGCCACATGGAGACAAAGCCGCAGGGCCACACAGCCTGATAGACCACAGAGACAAGGCCGCAGGGCCACACGGTCTGCTAGACCACAGAGACAAGGCCGCAGGGCCACACATAGACAAGGCCGCAGGGCCACACAGAGACAAGGCCGCAGGGCCACACGGCCTGTTAGACCACAGAGACAAGGCTGCAGGGTCTTCTAGACCACGTACACGTGTTTTTTTTTTGTTTTTTTTTTAATAATATATATATATATATATATATATATATATATATATATATATATATATCACCACCACCACCAGTAGCAGCATAGGGATTTACCTGAACCATAACTGGAGCTTGCTGAGCTTCGAGGATGATTTTGGTCATCTTAAATGACATTTAGGTCGTATATAATTCTCCAATGCAGAAGAGAACCATCTGCCCGGGAACTTGATGGCTGCAGTAAAAATCCCACGTTCTGCAGCTGTGGGGGCTGCCCCGATCCTAAAGAAATGTCTGGTATAGAGGGAGGTGGAAAGACTGCATCTTTTAGGACTGCAGGCAGACGAGAGGTGTGGGTCTGAACCCGCCTTAGAGAGAGGAGCGCCGTTGTGAAAAATAAATATAAGACTTAGCCAAACATTTAGATAATTAATCACGGAACTAAAGGTAGGATACATACCATATAAGATTAAAGGAGTTCATTGAAGTGTAGCTTACCTGACGCTTAAGACACATGATAATTCTTAGTATTACCTGTAGATTGGGCATACTATAGGATTAGAGTGCTGAAGATGATCATCTTGACCATCATAAAAACTTGTTTAGTAGTTGTTGTGGCTGAACATAATCCTGAAGAGTGTCCGTTATACAGATGAGCTGGTCAGCAGTACTGTAGGTCTTTCATAAGGTAACTTTAAATCGCCTTCTTGATTTGGGGACCCGTTGGAGAGTAGGAAAAGTGCAGAATGATTAGGGATACTGTGCTTAGAGATATTTCCTTTAACGAAAACAAAGCCCCACAGCTAACAGCAGTAGGCCTCATGGTGGAAAAGGCAAAAATAGAGATGGCGCACAATAGTCCACATTAGGCCATGGACAAGTTCATGAGAGCTATAGATACTAATGAAAACAGGAACAATGAGCATTAGTAAATACAAAGAGCATACCACCACCTGTGATTGCATGAAATTATGGCTTGAAGTTGAAGTGTTGAGCTATTTTGAGTCAGAACTTGCTTGTACTAGAATACATATAGTGCCATGCACACAGCACCTTGATAGAGGAAGCAGATTCTGCGCATTTGAGCTGCATTTGTAGCAAC